>NW_011888830.1:5022363-5027736 GCF_000151845.1 Pteropus vampyrus
CATAAATCCACTAAAAACAAATTATATAAATCTCATTTTTAGACACTGTTGTTAGAACGGTTTATCAGGAATGCTATAACCTCTTGAACTTCAGTTTTAGCAAAATTTTAGTCAATGTCTTTCAAAGTCCTGAGGCAGTTAGATGTAGTAGAAGTGGAAATAAGTGAACAGGATTCCAGTCTGAGGCCTTCCTCACACAATATATGTTACTTGGAAAAGTTATGTCGCCAGTTCTTAGACAAAGTGACGGATCAAGTACATGTGGAAATGCTTCCCTCTGTTCCAAACACGTGGAAACGCACAGGTTCAGCTCTGTGAATTTATATAAATGTGAACAAATATGAATACACATATTTAAAACAGACAATTTGGTTCAAAAAGAAGAAAGGGAATTTCCAAGAAGTCAGAAGTAGAAAGGAAATATTAGTAAATAGGAGTTTAATTTTTGAGGCTTACAGCAGGGCTGAGACCAGAGGGCTGAAATTTTCAGAACTATTGCCATAGGACCAATATGAGATAGGATACCAAACCCCCATTCGTGAGTCTGGGGCCCAGCAACTTACGACTTGCTTTTTGACTAATGGGAGTTCAGAGTATAACCAAGCAGGGCTCCTAGGTCGTGGCTGGTACTCATCATGAGTAGGAACAGTGCCCCAAACCACTGCAAAGCCAAAAATGTGTCTTTTCCATGTGTGGGATTCAGAATCATTCCATTCAATCTGTCAGACTCTTTTGGTAGCAGTATAATGACTCCGTGCCGAAATACAACATGAAAGCCTAGTTCGAGGCCAGTGAATTTTGCAAGTCTTAGAGATAACTATGGAACTGCCCCCAAAATGAGGCTATGCAAACTGTATTCAGTGGGAAATAATTTCCATGGAAGTTAAGCTTAGGAAGAACCAATAGAAAACACGGGAAACTGTAACATTCGGGTCAGCAGCTCAGGTTGTCAGTTATGAGAAATATCTATAAAAATATCTCACTATGACTATGGTTTTTCAATTTCTGCTTTTAATTCTTCCCATTTTGCATGTGTATTGAAACTATGTTGTTAGGTTCATGAAAATTCTGGATTTTGTTATTGAAAAAGTATTTTTTTATTTAATAATTACTTCATTTTACTCAAATTATGATTTTAGTGAAAAAATCTATTGTTAAAACTACATCACTTTTCTTTTGGTTATGTCTTTATCAATCTCTTTTATTTTTGTTCAGTGTCCCTATGTTAGAGTATTATTTATACACATCATTTGATTGAACTTTGCTTTCTAATCCGGTGTGATCATCTTTCTCCACTGGAGAATTTAGGTTTATATGTACATTGCTGTCTATTACTAATATACTTTATTAATTCTACCATAACATGTACTTTCTATCAGTCTGGTTATTTTTCCTTCTGTCTTCTCTTCTATTGGATTAATATTTTTTCTTTATTTTATTTTCTGCCTTTTTAGAAATTATACCAACTATATCATTTTATTTGCTTCTTGTTCATGATTATTCTTTGTTCTTTGCTCTACTGTGGAAATATCTCAAAGAAATAATTGACTCATCCATTTCTGTGGTAAATTGTATGTGACAATGTGGCTGGGATACGGGATGCTCCCATAGCTGGTAAAACATTATTTCTAGGTGTGTCCGTGTGGGTGTTTCTGGAAGAGATTAAAATTTGAATCAGTAGGCTGAGTAAAGAACTCCCCTCCTCAGTGTGGGTGAGCCTCATCCAATTCATTGAGAGTCCAGATTGATCAAAAAGATGGAGGAAGGGTGAACTCTCTCTTCTTGAGTTAGAACATCCATCTCCTTCTGTCCTGGGACTTCAGAGCTCCTGCTTCTCAAGCCTTCAGACTTGGGCTCAGACACCAGCAGCTCTTCTGGGTCTCCAGCTGTAAAGGGCAGTTCATGGGGCTTCTTAGCCTCCATAATCACGAGCCAGTTCCCATGATAAATCTCCTTTTATATATCCAGAGATATTCCATTGGTTCTATTTTGCTGGTGAACCTTGACTAATACACCATCTAAACTACAGGGAGTTGTTCCAAAATCCCTTTCTTCTACATATCCTCTCTTTTGAGATGAGTCGTGGAGTGTTAGAATTTCCCCAAGCTTGTCAAGAGGTAGAAGAGAGTGAGGGGCTAGGACCATGGTCCCTTCTCTGCCTCTCTGACAGCAGTTCCACTCTCAATCTCCATTAGTGGGGTTTTGTTCTGGATTTCACTCAAAGATGGGTTCTTCAAAAGTGAAAATAAGCACACAAAAGAAGCAAAATGCAATTTGAAATCCATTGGAAAGATTAACAAAATGAAATTAACGTAGTTTTTAAATTATGGGCTAACTGGACCCAAGATGGTCAAACGGTAAGATCCGTGGTGTTCTGCAGAGCTCTGCGTGTGTCTCTGACTTTTCATCATTTTTATTGATAGTTCTCAGTGCGAATACATAAACTGCGCTTTGGGCATTTTGTTTGTTACAACCTGGATAGATCTGTATAAAACACTGAGTACAAAACTGAGCAGAAAATAAAAGCAGCGTCTTCAGTGGCGATTTTCATAAATATTCAGTATTTTAAGATTTTTTAAATACAATTGCTAAGAGAGGATGGTATTAATCTGAATAAAAAAACTCAGAAAATATGTGATAGATGTTTCCAAAGATCTGAAAAATTATGAAAAATTTTCATATTCATAAAGAATTAAAGTGGCTCCAGAAAATAATACTAGAAAAATGAATAACCGACTCTAGGTTATTAATAGAAAGAACATTCTAGCAGTTATCACTGTTCAAAAACTATAATAAGCTCTCATTTACAGTGCTTGGTTTATCACTCAAGGCAGTTGAACATTAGATTTATTGGGCTGTTCTAGCCAGCATCCCATCCCCATCATCAGAGATACGCTCAAGTAGATAAAGATAACCTCCAATGCCATATGTTGCAAATTAAATATCTGGAGATTATATGTGTGGTATTAATTTGGTTCACAATGTCAAGTCATTTTAAGAAAGAAACATGAGTCGAAGAAACTCAGTCCTCCATCCCCCTAAGACTCACATATAACCTTGCCTACCACAAAAGCTTTTCCACCTTTGAAGCAGCCGAAACCAAATTATATTAAGGTTTTTTTTCTGGAAGTCTTCATCTAGCAAAGTTAATATCATCATTTCTTTATCAAGCCAGGGTCGTGCTCGCTACTCATATTATTTTTTTTTGAAAAAAACTAAACATATATTGTTTGGGTCTATGTAAATAGATCAAAGAAAAGCAGGGGGATGATCATACACCATAAAAGCAGGTGGTTCTCTTGGTATTGGGAGGAACACACAGTTATGGGAAAGCAGAGAAATCCATAAGGTACTGGCAATGTTCTAATTCTCAATCAGGATGGTGCACACATAGGTTTATTTTATAATCTTCTTTAAACTCTACACATAAGTGTTGCACGTTTTTCTGTATTATGCTGCATTTCTTAATACTTTTTAAAATGTGATTCAAGTAAGATAATCAAAAGAATAGACCCCCTTAACAAAGCAAGCTGGGAAAATTTCCAGAATTCCAAATGATCAGACAGTTTCCAAGAGTGGTAGGTCACACAAAATCAGGTTACTTCACATGTTAAAATTTAATTCTTACCTCTGTAGTAATGCCACTTTAGTTTTGTTAAAAAACTGACCAATTTATTTTTTAGTGACCAGTTGTATTGATGATGCACTAAAATAAAAATATGGAAAGTTTCAATTTGGTGACTAAAATCAAACGTAGAATCTCTTTCTTTTGATTTAATTGCATGGAATATGGAGGAAAATTAAATTTTGGAGAATAAACCAATTATTATTTATGGCTTATATATTGAAATCAGCCTATAGTTATGACCGAGATTAAGTAATTAAGTAAGGTTAGAAAGACAGCTGCAAAGATATTTTCAATATATCATAATTCAAGAATTTTATTGTAATTAAATGTTTGGTATCAGAATCTGAAATTATTTTTATATCCGGCTAATGAAAAATGCAATAAAAAGTTTAATTAGCAAAAATGCAGTGGATAAGAATATAATGGAAACAAACTTTGGGTGAATATAATCATGTTTTATGAATGTATGTTTAAGACACCATCAAGAGTAGTAATTAAGTTAAGGATAATCAAAGAACATTGTTATAGGAATATATTGATATGATAATTTCTTTTTAATTATTTTTAAACATTATATCCAAGGCTCTTAATGCATTTTTCTATTGCCGATTAGCTCTGTAATAAAGCAAGCATTTTCCTTGATTTCTATTATTATCTTGCTGTACTGTGTCAAAGAGGAGAAAAATGTCTACCTATTTCACAGGGTAGGACAATAGTTAAAAAAGGAACAACTTAAGTAAGTTCATTAGACCTATAGCATGCAGTATAGACTCTGAGAGCTCCAACGAGTCACAAAATGCCAAGTGTGGTAATGCATGAAAACACCAAAAGCTATATAGTGGTGCTCATGTTGGACTTCTGTTAGTGCGAGTTCTATCAGTTATCCAAGTGACTCACTCAGGCACAGTGACATAACTGGTCCATTCTTCCAGTTCATAGCTATGATGATTACATGCCACACTCACTTTTCAGGAATTAAAAATTTTATCATTTCAAATGCCAAGGATTTACTCCATTTCTCTCAGGTATAAATTTCAACTTTAAAACTGTTTCCAAACTAGTCCAATTGTACTATTGCTTGTGGATGCCCCTCAGGAATGCCGAATGTATCAAAATCAATCACTAATCTTTACTGAACGTTTACCGTAGTCAGGAACTCTTAGAGCTTTATGTGCATTTAATCCACAAAGAAATCCAGTAGGTTAGGTACTCCTGCTATCCCTGTTTCCAGAAGGTTGTGATTCTCAGTAGCTAGGACAAGTTTACAAAGTGGGTGAGTGCTACATCGGGCAGCCAATGGCTTGAGGGGAAAAAAGAAATTTTTGAATTCCAAAAGCTTGCTTTTCATTTGAAATGTTAACTTCTGGAGACTCTGATTATAGAGTCCATCTCATAAACCAAAGTGTGAGAGGGCTGCACAACGAAGTCAGAGTAATTTTCCCGTGCAGAGCGGACTGAGCACGATCTGGTCTGTGGGAAGGAGACTAGAGAAATCTGGTTGGAGAAAAAAGAGAACTAAAGGCTAGTATAGGACAACTTTCCCTTCTGCTGTGAGCAAGCATCTGAAGGTTTCATATGTGTGTGTCCAAGAGGTGACCAAAAGCAGCATCCAACTGAAAGCTTCAGGATCATAACAAAGGAATCTAACTGGTATACAAAGCACAAGTCATGCAGTGTGAATAAGCAGACATCAGAGGTGGGTGTGGTCAGAGCAAGGTGAAAACCCAAGGCTTGGATACCAAACA
>NW_011888830.1:5028326-5066785 GCF_000151845.1 Pteropus vampyrus
ATGGGACCTGGATTCCAGGCATAATGTTCTTTGGAAAGTGGGAGGAGAATTTTTTAAAAACCACCTGTGAGCTTAGGGAGAGAAGAAAAATTCAATAATCAAATGAACAGTCTAAAGGATGAACCTAGGAGCAGATAGGACAGGATTCGAGAACTAGATAGGTAGCTTGTTGGAGCACACAATGCTTAGATCCAGTCTCCATTCACCATTTATCTTAGAATCTTACTGAAATAATTTCTAAAGGTAAAAATTAGTCTATCTCATAGCTTTTTTTCCGCTTAGAAATAGAGTTTCTAGGAAGGAGAAGCCATGGAAAATAAAAAATGATAATAAGAAAGTCCAGTTTCAAAATATTACCCCATCTTACTTGATAATCCTAAATCTAATTTAACTTGTAGAAAATTCATAATTGGATATAAAAAAACCTTATTATTGGATATTAAAAAACCTAAATTTTAAATACATGTGGATGAGATGGTTCTACTTTTTGTCTCTGAGTACCTTTAGTCTATACTAACTGCTCTTACATGCATCATCTCGTTCTCTCCAGTGATCTACAGATAAAGCAGGACAGATATTAAGCTCTAGTTCGTAGGCTAGAATGCTAAGATTCCAGACAGTGTAAGAAATCATCCCAAGGTTGCACAGCCAGTAATGAACAGAACTGAGACCGAACACCTACATCTCACTGACTGACTACAGTCCGCAAGACGAGAGGTAGACAGTTTCTGTTTTGGAGGCGGGGACATGTGTAGACATAGACTTTGATTCTTATTGAACTCCAGAAGAGAGAGCAACCTTCCAGGCTCAATGGATGACACCAACATCCCCATTTATCCAACAGTGGGTCTAAATCTCCTTGGAAATTTGGATAACTTCCCACAGAAAATACAGATTGCCATCCACAGAAAATAATGCTAAGGAGACTTCCGGGATTGGAGACAATGCTCTGATATAAGAGAGAATCCTATCACTTTACATCCTATCAGCGAGTCTACTTTGAGAATGTACTAGATCTTGTGCATCCAGGCTACTTTCAGATAAAAGAGTCTTGGTTTCACTTTGGCCAACGCTACTGATTTATTTTGGAGCTATCCAGAGTGCTCATTGCAGAGCATAGGTGTCCCTTTATCCAAAGCAAATGGCTTTTTTTGGGGGGGGTGGGGGGGCTAGAATCACGATATTTTATTTCACACGTGATTGAATTACTGAAGGTCTGGCTTTCATAAAGAATATAGCATCCCTACTTTCAGAATTGGCCAGTGTGGACATTAACAGAAGCAAACCAGAGACATTTAAACAAACATTGATCAGCGATTGACTGATTTATACACACTGAGTATTTAAAAAGCATCAAGAGTCATACTTCAGCCAAAGCATTTTATATTTATATATTTTTAAGGCCTGGAATTACTGAATAGTTAAGCTAAGAATGTTATCAACTGTAAAAAAACAAACAAACAAAAAAACGTTTTTACCACAACCTATAGTAAGTGAAATGGTAAACACACACACATACACATGACACACATACACACACAGAGCAAACACTTAACCCTGTGATATTTCCTGTTCTGTTTTATTTATTGGAAAACATAGTTTCATGTCCCACTGATAGGTCCTGATCCACAGTGTGGGGAAAAAAGAAACTGAAAAGAACTTTTAATGACCAAGCTCATAGGAGATGTCTGTTTTTTACATGGCTTATTCACCAGACCTACGTCTGTTGTCCTGCTCTGGACAAGTGCTCAGTTCTGCTTCTTCTATCACATCTTATGAAAATTATATCACTGCCAAGTCCCTTCTGAAACACTCTCAATCTGATTTGGCTTCTTCTGTAAACCCTCCACTAACTCAAGGTCACTTTCTCTCATGCACAGACAGATAATGAGGTCAGAGAGAACACAGGGCAAGGAAAAGAAGTAGAGGCTGAGAGAGGGGTCCTCCTCCAAAAAAAGAAAGCCCGAAAAAGGAAGACCAAAGGCCCCAAACACCGCTCATCACTTTTGCCATTTTTTCTCTTCTTCACTTTCTCCTCTTTCATCTTCTTTAGCAACATGAGAGCAAAGTTTTAGTATAAACTACTCCGTCGCCTATGTCTGCTTTTCATCTACTGAGAATTTTACAAATGTCCCCACTTAATTTAAGCTTCACAATAACCATAAGGTCTGTATCATTATATCCAGTTTTATAGATGTAGAAAGTTGGCTTCCAGAAGGTTAAATAACTTCTCAATGAAGAAATAGACAGAATGTTTTAGAGGCTGTTAACTTAGGATATTAATGGACAAATAGAAATTGTTTAGAAGTTCATTACATAATGCAGAGTTTACATAGCACCTTATAAACTAGCATGTATGAAGCAAGTAAGCAATAACAAAACATCCGTCATTACTTTAAAAAGTTATTAGATCCTTAATCCTTGTGCTAGTGCACAATTTCATCACTGTGTGACGTTATTTTAACAACTCTAGGTACAAGATAAACAATCTTAAATAATCGCCTAATGAGAAACTATAGCATAAAAATTGGAAGTACCTATCGTTTATGCTAAGCATAGCAGTGATCAGCTTAAACTTGAGTCATTCTCTGTTTTTCACACACAAGTCATATGAAAATATTTACTAACAAATATAAACAAGTCATGGCATTAACTTTACAAAAGGACTTCTTTAAATCATAATTTCCCTAATGGTTTACAAAAGGTGATCACAATAACAAAACTGGACTTTAGCAATCCAATAAAGAGAAGCACAACTGACCTCTTCTTCTTTCCTCCCCTCCACCAAGTTTTGTCTAACTTGGGTTTTGCAATAAGGTAGAAATGACAGAAATTATGCAGATAAAGCACAACATTTTTAAAAGCGGTAGAATTCTAAAACTCACTGCTTTCTGCCTGCTTTAGGACACTGGTTTGCTAATGAACTCCCTGCCCAGGATGTTTTCCCTCTCAAATAAAAGGCTTGAAACAAAACAAACTAGAGGAGACCTTCCCTCCGTCCTCCCCCCACTTGCCTTTCAGGACATACCTCGGCCAGCCAGCTCTGAAACATCAGGCTTCTCGTTTCCCTCTTCCTAGTCACTCCTTGATTGGACGCTATTCCAGATTTCTGAGCTGACCACTGGCCTGAAGCTACTTTGGCAAAGATCAACAAGGGACATACTTCTTAAGGCCTCTCCTTAGTCTTTCCCCTGCAGGACGCCATCTGGTGATCCCCTGTCCCCTCTGGAAATGCGAGACACCGAGAGGCTCTACTCACCTCAGAAGAAGTTGAGGAAAATCAGCTAATGAAATACCTCCATCTTCTCTAGTCCACACTATAAAACCATGATTGAACATGGGTGTAAAACTTCTCAGCAGGGGCCAGATGCGTTGAGATGTTTCCTCTTTACCACAAGACTGTTTCTGCTAGTCGTATGGGCACTATTAGTAAAATACCTTTGTTTTTGCTGGGGATGTGACTCTGTTAACCAGAGTCTGGCTTTTTCCTCTTTTACTGAAAGCGTATTTTGCACAAGCTGCTCAACTCACAAGAGTTAGTTTAGTTTAGCATCCTTCATTTTTAAAAAGTTACCCACTCCCATAATCGATTAGTGCAGTAAGACGATGAATTGAGTCATTCTTAAGAGGAGAAAATGATGAGGGGGAAAAGAAACCCAGTTTTACTCCCTTCTCTTGTTCTTCCTGTGAGCTTTCAGACATGCCAATGGATATTTAAACAATTGAAAATATGGGCAGCAAAACCATTAAGAACGAGAAATGAATTCAAGGTGATTTAAGGGCTCCTGAGGAGTTTAAGGAATATTAAGGCAAGAGCAGAAGGATCTATACTTTTCTGGATTTGTAGATGAGATCATTATTTTTAAAGCAATCAAATAATAAAATACAAAGGTAAACAGTAATTATGGGAGTTGCTATGTCAAGATAATGCATTTAGCCCTTTTTCATGGGGAAGGACTTTCTAGACATAGTGAAATTTAAGAAGATCTAAAGAGTCACTGAAGTGAAAAATGAAGGGTTAAAGGACAAGGACGATGGGGTAAGGGTCATAGAGCTACTTTGGCAAATGATAAGAAAGCAGTGGTGACAGCGAAAGTCTTCGAATCAATCCTTGTGAATTTTAAGAATAGGCTGATGATTTTCCATTCCCACTTTTTGAAATGTTTTAACTGCCTTAAGTAATTTATATTGGACATACATAAAGAACATTAAAGTAATGCAGTAGTTTGATCCCATAAAGAGAAAAAATTCTTTATCCCTAAAGTTCTCAATTGAAATATAAATGTAAGTAGAATTGAAAGTAGAAGGAAATAAGTGATATAACCTATTCCATGAGAAGTTTAACTATAGTGACAGTGAGCGAATAGTGCAAGTCTCGTTACTTTCTAGCATTTGAGATTTCTAGAATTGTATTTTAGCGTAATTGAAATTTCCCACACTATCATTTTTGCAACTTATAAGTTATGTGGTTTTTGTCATTAGGAGCAATATGTTTCATACCCGATAGTGATCTGATATTGGTAAAATATCCTCAGGAAAATAGAAGTTCATCTGAACTTAAGAAGCTGAAGCCTGTGCCTTGATACTGGTCCCATAGAAAAGTTCCGTTCCCTATTTTTGTATATATTTTACTAAAAACAAACAAACAAACAAACAAAAAATCAAACTAAAACAGTATGTGGAGGTTGAAGAAAGATAATAGATTGAGGTGGATAAACTGTGGTTAAACTAACAACTGAAATAATGATAACTGAAAAAATTATGTAAATGATTAATTTTTTAAACTCTAACATTATTTCCACACATAAAAAAAATGGTAAGTATGGCAAATTGTTTTACAATTTATTTCTTCTAATAAATTTTCTATTTTAAGTGTTTTCTATCTCTGCTTCAAAGGAACATCTGTGTTCTATCCATTGGACTGAGACAATCTGCCAATGGTGACCAACACCAACCAATTATTGTTTAAAAAAAAAAAAAAAGATAACGAATACAATTCTTCAACTTCCAGATTTTCTTCTCATAATTTTTTCATCAAATTTCGGTAATGCATATATACTAGACTCTAGTATAAATTAATCTGGAGTAACACAAGTTTTACTGTTATAGATTTACAAGTTATACCTTTATTTTAAATTAATTGAGTCAATATTTTATTTTCCTCTCCCCATAGCACCCAGGGCTAGGTGACATGCTTCATGTGAAATGCAGAACAGGCGTTAGAACCCAGACATCCAGCTTATTTCCTAGCATTTTGCCTTCAAGTTCTAAATGCTTTAGTAAAATTTTTGAAATACTAAAAGGAAAATATTTCACAGTATTTCTGATTCTTGATGGAAAAAAGCATATAGATCCAAGCAGAAATTAGTTTAAATAATGCTTCTACTTTACATCCAAAATATTGAATATCTAAGGTTGCAATTTCTTTTAAAGATTTTGAAGTCGTCACACAAAATAAAAGGTGCTAGAAATAAGTGAGGCAGTGAACAGAGATTTACTCAGATGAGGGTGTTTATTGAAGCCCTCACTCTTACCAGGCTCACTAGAGATGACTGTTAAGACAGTGGTAACTAAGACAGCAGGGGAAACCGGGACACCTGGAAGTTCATGATGCACGGTTATCTCTACAGATTAATAATTCTCAAGTAGTGATTATTCCTCTACCTATTTTCTACCTCAACTTTTCAACCTAAAAGTTTAACATATGTGATTCCTTGGTCAAAAATTTCCAATATCTTCCACATAAAGACAAAAAAATAAAAATTATACTATCTAGGGTAAATTACAAGGCAGCCTGTGGAAAGAAGTGGTCATCCAGGGCTCCAGATGCCCCAGTCCACGTGCAGAGGAGGCCGAGTGGGTCCCTATCATGGCACACCTGCAAATAGGTTGGAAAGACCCCTGTCACCACCACCTTAGACTGTCTTAGTAAAGAAAGTCATTCTCTTATTGATAATAATGGTTGCTGGACAGTTCTGTTTATTATCTGTCAAGTACCGTATGTGCATGATCTCAAACCATCCTTTAACCAAACTTATGAGATTTGTAGTAGTATTAAACCAATTTTTGACTAGCAAAATTATAAAACTGGAATTCAACCACAGGTCCCTAACAACGTAGCTTCTAAAACACTAGGCTTTACTATATCTCTTTTGAGACAGAAATATAAATGAATATTTTAAAATAATATAAATGGCATGAGTCAATAAACAATCTGGTAAACCAATATTTAAACATCGGGAAATATATTGGACTAATGTAAATCCATGGGTTAAAAAAAAGACCAATTAAATCTATGAGTATTTTCTCAGAGGAGGAAAATGTAATAATTGTATGTAATGTAATAAGTGTTTCTCATCTCAAATCCTCTGATGCTAGAATTGTTATTTAAATATCTTTTGGGGAGAAGGCTCTTACATGGCAGCCATTTTTATTGGTACAGTTATCTGAGTAGTTTTCTAGAAATGCCATAGATGAGAACATAAGCATCCCAGCCTCTTAGCAAAAGCAAAAAAAAATTTTTAATATTTTTTAAGCATGGCTTGCATATAATTTTAATAAGAAACTCTATGTCATCAGTATTTCTAAATGTATTACCAAATAAGTAAAGATTTTTAGATAATTTTCAGTTCACAGTACAATTCTTTGAAATTAACCCACAAGTTGGTTTTACCTCATATTTATATTTTATCAAGTCTATCTTTCTGACGTAGGCATTTCTTTTCTTGGGATTCTTACAGAGATAATTATCATGCACAGAGTACACTCTAGCCTTTGGTGGTTTTAATCTCAGTTCAAGATCTTTGTGTTTAGTACATTTCTTTTCTTTCATCTGATCATGTACATGCTAAGATGTCAAAACCAAAGTATCTGACATATCAGTCATAGGTTTTAGTCAATGTGTCAAATCCTTAAAGGTTTAAAGTTCAGTTTAAACAAGAAAATTTTAAAATTCATCATAGTGATAAAATAACATATCAGATCTCAATGAGTGAAACTTATAGTTGGGTCCACAGCAAAATATACTTTTTTTATTATGGTTAGAATTGAATGTATCATCTACTGAAAGGGAGGAAAGAGACGGGAATTTTATTATAGATTGTCCTGTCAATTCACAGTACAATTCATACTGCAATTTAAGTGCAATTAAAGTACATTTCTTGGTTATCAGGCTTTCTCAAGAAGAATTTTGCACTAACGTGTCTGTAAGCAATAAAATTTACTTAGAACACAGTTTTGTGGAAAATGATGTAGTTCATGTGCTTGTGAGTGTGTGACATTTACTCTCGTCACAATGCATCTCCCTTAAGGACCTAGCAAAGTTTTCCAGTATAAACGTGAAAGTTAACATTTCACTTAAAAACGACAATAAAGGCAGCAATCGCGTTTACAGCTAGCTAAAACTTCCGAGGGGCTTGAAGACAGCAACTATGCAGTTCATGAGAGAGTCCCCTCTCTGAAGAGACTCATAGTAGAGCTCCGAGACCTTGACAGCTCACCACTACAGACAGTCTGTGCAAACTGTATGCTGACGATGGGCCCTCAGGGGAAGGTTTTTCTGTTTTCCGTCTCTGCTGCTAACCTAGTATAACTGCCCTCTTGCCAGTAATGTTAATGATGATGATTATTAGTAATAACTCTGAGTAATGAGGTTTTCTTCCTTGTGCTCAAAATAATTGCTCCATGTAAATCTACAGCAATTTTTACGGTATGCTAAAGATTAGTTACATTAGAAACTTGGCAAATCTCACTCATAGAGGCATTTTACCTAATGATCTAATCCGTCAGTTCCCAGGCTTAACAGGCTTGATACTCACTTAGTACTAAAGGATCTCCCTCTTTTCAAAGCAGAACTAGGAAACAACTTAGTCACTAAGCTAAAAAAGTTCCTTGAAAACATGAACCCTAGTTTAAGCAAGGAAAGCCTATGAGTGCAGGAATATATAAAGGTTATTGAAGATTAGTCTCATAGACTGAGCAATTCCTTACTCATTAATTAGATGTTATTTAAATAAATTTTGCTTATATTTTGATTTCTGAAGCAACTCAAGATTAATTTCTAACCATGTGAAACTTGCAGTTTATTCATCGTATAAGTCAACGTATGAATGTGTGAACAAGGCGTTAGAGATATTAGCTATACCCTTCCTTTCTCAATCTCATCCCCTCTAACATGTCCCAGAATCTCTGATCAAAAAGTAAGGACACACGCAGGGAGAAAGCTACTCGTTCATTGCTATTGGTCTTTCTACCCAATTTTTCTCACTTGACAGTTCATCTTGAGAAAGATATAGGACCACAGATTTCAGTAAAGAGGGAAAGGAAGAGGAGGGTTATGCATTTTATCTCACTTGTCTTTCGTCTGCATCATGCTGTTTATATGTAAGAACTAAGCTGCCTGGATATAAGAAACCAAGGGCACATCCCACAAGATTTCGTCTTTGTCCACAGGGAAATTCCCATCATTGTCATTCTCTCTGTGGCCTTAGATCAGTCAGATCTTTTCAAATTACGATAGCGTGGGTAATATTCCATGAGTGCTCCTACCTCGTTTAATTATCCTCAGAACAAACAAGTATGTAAGTAGAGATCGATTTCCATTGGCAATTTCACATCCGTTGTACATGGATTTTCCACATGTACTTAGGTTTATTTCTAGGTGTTTGTGCTTGTTTGCCTGTCCCTATTCCAACATCATTTCATTTTATTCATTACAGTATTATAGTAAGTTTTAGTATTCAGGAGGATAAGTCATCCTTAATTTTTATTCTTTTTTGTTTGTTTGTCTTAGCCATTTAACATATGAAAGTTAGATACTTCATTAAATATCCCAGAATATTCTATCAGTATTGTTTTTGAAATGTTTTCTCATTTTGAATATGATATATATTTTCAATATATATTTAATTTAAAAAACAAATTTGATTTACTTGATGTACTCAAACATGTATTTATTTTCTACTTCATTAATTCTAATCTTTTTTTTTTTTATTTCCTACAATCTACTTTTCTTTATTTATCTGGTGGATTTTCTGTTTGGATGACTTTATTTTCAATTTAAAAAATCTATTTAAAATTATATAATTACCTCTAAGGATAACTTTAACTGCATCTAGTGAGTTTTGTATATAGTACTTTCTTGAGAATTTAGTGAAAACTATTTTACGGATTCCATTGAGCTTTCCTTTAAACTCATGTGTTATATGCTAATGCATTGATTAGCTCACAAATATATGGATTTTTCTTCTCATAATTGGTAATTTCAAATTTATTCTCACTATTATCAGGTCACTAGGCTCAGTTTTTTGTTGTAGGAGCACATTTGTGTCCCTCTGTCTTCCTTAGACCTACAAAGTCACATAATCTGCACATGTTAGCTGCGATATTTTTCAGCCTCCTCTAAGCAAGGAGCACTATGTCAGCACCTAGCTTTACACCAAGAAACTAGCTCCCATCCCCTTTCTCCTAAGAGACCTCTTCGTTTACATCACCCATGGGAGCAATACTTAAAAGCAGTATGTACACCAGAACTATAAGAACCAATTTAAGAAGCCCTTGGCTTCAGCCCCACTAATTATCTTGTGGTTCATTCCCATTCGTAGTCCAGGGATATCTCAAACATTTCAGTTTCTTGGTTATGACATTTATTATTTCATTTTAAAAAAATATTTAGCTACAATCACTGGATATTTAGAGTACAAGTGGGTAAATCAAATTATACATGTACTCCAGCATATTGGCTGAGTATCCTAGATAATATGAGTAACTGGTTCATCAGCCATCTGAGTTGGATGTTGTTATTCTTTTGGATAGATGGAGAAATAGTTCTACAGAAGTTAAGAAATCTGCCACTCATACTTAATTAATTAATCAGTCACTCAAGCAAGTATTTTTACATCAGTGTTTGAAAAAATTTTTAATTTGACAACTTTTTAAAATTATTATTATTTTTTTAACTTACTTTTCAAAATACTGAAACTCTGGCTTGGGCATAGCCTTTGAAATTCCAAATTGCAAGTCTGTTTCCATCCTTCTAAACCTTTTCCTGAGCTTGATTAAACATATGCAAATATACATATCCAGTGCTTATTTTTTTAAATGGATCATTATTTGTGTAGTGTATTAAACCTGTTTTTCATAATACATTATGGATATTCCTTGGGGCGCATTGATGTAACTCACTTCTTTTGAATAGCTGCATGACATTCCATAGAATGGAGATATAAAATTGTATTATCTATTTTGTTGATGGATATGTAGGATTTTATAAGGTTTTAGGAAATTATATTTAGTATTGTTAAATTCTTCTGATAAAATCTATGTAGCCAACTCATTGCCTGTAACTTGATTCTCAGTTGTCCTCTTTTCAGATTTCATGCCATTTCTATCTTCATTATAATCCGTATCTCATGTGTCTGCCCTTGAATTAGTCTCATTCCTACATGAGAGATCACATGACTGACGAAAAATAATAAAAACAGCATGACTCAAAACTCTTTATGAATTTTCCTCAAAATCTTTCTACCTAGAATTGAAGATGCTTTCTGAATTCTAATTATGAAGGGATTGTTTTTCAGTTGCATTATGTATTGTGTTTCAACACAGGAGAGTTTTCTAGGAATGATTGTTTTCCATGCCTTGTCAAATTTGACCATCTTATATTAGGAAAACGCTGTAAGGGTTCTCTGGGTCATGTAGTATAACTTCCCCATTTTATTTCACAAAGCATAGCAATGCATGCTCTGGAGGCGGGAATAGCAGAAGATTTCAACTACTGATCTAAAGAAAGGGGACTTTATCTCACTTGAACATACAATAAAAAACATCCTTCTGAAGGCTAAATGTGGTTAAACACTTATTGACTGAAAAATAATGTCTTAGATATGAAGTCTATGAGCCCTTGACCTTTGTTACTTAACATTACCATTTTCTTGAGTCCCTTTGTATGATTCACCTAAATTATTGCTTTTAGTAGTATACACAGAAAATGATTACAAACCTTAAAGATAACTTTTATACAGTAATAGCAATATTTCATTAATGGTCACCCCAATTATTAGTTCACAGATACAATCTAAGCCAGGAAACAGAAGGGTGTTGGGATGAGAAAATAAATACTCGGACTCCTAACTTCACATTTTGCAAGCAATAAGATACATCATTAACATTGAATTGCAAGAGCAACAATAAAAAATCAGAGAGGGTAACAATATTCTTTAATTTAGTTGAGCTATAATTATGTAATGAGAACTTTGGCCCCTTTGAAACAATTTGAAAACTGTGCTGGGCTCTCTGTCACTTGGACCAATGGATCTATTCATCCCAAGACCTGATTTCCTGTTCAGTTTAGCATACCATTAGTTGAAAGTAATTGTTGAGAGGATACTCTGTTACAAAAGCTACAGAACTCTCAATCATTTCAGTGCAGGATAGGTGCCCTGAATAAAGGATCCTGTTTCCCTAGTGTCCTTCATTATGTTTGTCTCTTCACACAATTGTGTGATTGTATACCGCTAAATAGTTATTTGGTGGTAATGGTGCATTTCAAATTGGTGACTCAAATAACAGGAATGGAGGAAACAAGGGGAGAGGGGATGATCCCTACTGAGCTATACACCTGCAAGTTTCAACTGAGTCAGTCTGGGAACAGAATCCCAGTGTAATAATTTCAAGACCTTTTGTAATGACTGAGATAGCTCTGTGAAGAAAATATTTGAAAAATATTTAGATATTACGAGACCGGCTCTGTTTACCTAGATGTGTACCTGCCGTGTTTGTAGATACACAACCTCCTTCTCGTTCCTTCCTACAAACTCAGTTCTTTGAACTGTGGAAGCGAGCAAGAGTCTCATCAATGTTTTCTTCAAAGAGGGAATGTGATCTTCTGTATTGTCATCTCTTTAAATTGTGTCTTCCAGTTTAAAGAGAAAGGAAAGAATATTTTCCCAGCACAGGGTTCAGTAGAGGCAGAAATATCACCTCTTTCGGTGTATTGGTTTAAAAAAACGTGGAGATGTGGCAGTAGGAAATGTGTGTTTCTTACATTTGTTCTTTTTTAATCACCTCACATTTATGTAAATTGTTCAATAATTAGCAGATATTATGCAATTTTCTAAATAACATATTGCCTTGTACAAATGGGCCTTGAGTATTGAAATATTTTTCATATTCTTTGGTGAAATTTCATCTGCACTATGTAAATTTATACCTATGAGAAAAGCAACTAAAGTTAAAAGCACTAAATATGTAGTTTATAGACTGTGGAATCATCTAGCAACTAAACAATTGAGGACAGAACATGTTTCACTTAGCGCTCTAATATTTTGAAAATACTGAGGTCCAGAAAAAAAATTAAACTAAAAACTTTTTCAGACTAAGTCTGTAAGTGACATGAATAAGCATCCTTGTGTAACAATGGAAGGATAACTACCAAAAAAAGAAATACTTCATTTGCATGAGAAGCAAGACACAGATATGATTTCATCGTATGGAGCTGACCAAGTCATCATCTTTGACCAGCATCGTGATAAATATGTCTCAGTCAGATTTTAAACCTTCTAAACCCTGGTTTCTGCTCTCATCAGTTCAGCTTAATAGCACTTACCTGTCTGACAGGTTAGTAGTGAGCGTTGGCTTCACCAGCTTAAAAGTTAGGAACCATTTGGTAAAATATCAAATAGTCTATGCCTGTTAATGTGTGAACATGGCACTCCAGTCTTTCATCTCAGTTAACCTATTCCCATTTAAATCAAAACTCGAAACGCCTCTCTGTGTATTAACAAGCTGTTCTGCAAGGAAAGAATTACCAAAACGTGGAGTTTTTATTTCTTCTCCTCAGTCTGTCGGCGAAGATACGGCAGTGAGTCGTGCACTAGGAGCTTGTTTACACTTGCATGGTGCACGAAGTTTCCGGAAGGGTACCCACCTGCAGATGTTTCCCCTAGCTTTTCAAACAGTCACCTTGGCCGGAACAATGGTGCATCTGTGTCCTAAAGTTCAGTCACCTGAAGAAGTAATAATGTTATGAATTGCCCAGTGATGAATTTATTGGCTAAAAAATTAAGAAACTTAATCAAAAATATCATTGTGTTGCAAGAGCAGTAGGAAAATAAAAAATTTTATGAAATCCAGACAGAAGTCATATTTTTCTATTTGAAGGTATTATTTCTTTTTCTTCCAGCAAACTCAGTAATTTAAACTTAATGGTAAAGGACTAGAAAAGAGTATGCAAATTATGGCAGAGGGCCAACCTACCATCTCGAAAGCGAGCTGTCATCCACCGTCATTCTCCAGGGCCACACATCTGTGAATGAGAGTTGCATCAATTGTTGCAACTAAATGGGGAGCTTATGTTTAATTAAAATAATTGAAGAGTAAAGGGCAAAGGATGTAGTGCTCTTCAGATGGATTTTGTGTAAATTTTTAATAATGTGATAAAACTGTAAAATTCTTCGCATGTAAAAGTGTACACACTAATAACACACCCAGAAATTATGAATAGGATGTCGGGAGTAAAAAGCCTTCATGTCGGCTCTGTTATAAAGTCACCTGGGTCCATTTAAAGCCCAGGCTGCCTTGAAGAGACAACTTTAAAGTCTGTCTCTCTGTTCTATGAAGTTAAGGGGCTAGGTTAGATCATCTCTCATACCGTTAAATCGTTAAGGTTATCATTCTGTATATTACCATAGTAGGATAATAAACAATACCAAATTTCATGAAGACTAAAACTACCTTTTTTTAAAAAAAGTTACAGAATAAAAGAAATCATTATTTATTAAATATTTTGTCACTCACCCTTGACATAGAATGCAACTGGTTGCTAATATTCTTTCCATTAAGAAAACTGCAAATAACCTGATTTATTTTACACTCGACCTTAATTTTGTTTATAACTCTGGTCTTTAAAGTGAGAGAGAAACACACAGAGACAGAGATCCTAGAGGAGGAGAAATCCGGCACACTGACCCTCCTACTTTACTTTCATAAAATAAACTTTTATTTTTATGTAAGTTCTGGATAAATTTATAATACAGGCAATAAGAAACATAAAAATACCGATCATCTCTTTAGAAAAGGTCATTTTTATGACCCATAAAATTTTCTTAGAGAAAATTTTTACTTATGACTATTACCTATGACTGTAGGATTAAAAAGAACATAAATGACTTCAGTGCAGTTTTTCGAATTACTTTCAGAAGATATCAATATTTCATTATTTGAAAGCAATTGTTTTTCTGAGCTAGGTGATGACAGAAATGTACTTTTGCTGCGAAAGTGCTACACACTATTTTTAATGCTGGAAAATATTCAGAGTCCCTTTTAATCTGCATTATGAGTCAGGTCTCAGGGAAAGACCTTCCTAGGTGGGCTACATGCTTCTGCCAACAGGTAAACTAACCCAGGAGTCAGTTTAAAGGAAATGTTTTGATACAGGAGTCTTTAGGTAATTATTTTAAATAAGGAATCAAATTCAGTCCTAAGAATATGGTACAGCTTTGTCATAGTTCAAGGAAAGGCCAGTTGTGGATGGGGTATGGAATGCGAGATTAGAGAATCTACCATTCAGTTCTCTGACTTGAAATTCCTAGGTTTGTCTCATCATTCCTGTACCTGCAGTCGGTTGAGGACAGCGGAGCTGGCACATAAACATTATTTCTGCCTTCGACTCTCCCTCCACGCCTAGTTCATTAATAGAATACACTTAAAGTCACAAAAGGCCTTTGCCACTTTTAAGTAGACATCAGAGTGAAGATATTTTTTTCAGCGTTGCAACCTATATTTATAAAAGAGCACGGTATATTTAGACTACTGACTGAAGGACTATCATTAGCAATTATTTTATTCATTTTCAGTGGGCCATTTAGAATTCATTCCAAGAAACCCTGGAAAAGTTATGGAAAAAAATTTTTAAAATTGCATTTCTAGTACTGAAATCTTTCAGCTCAAGAAGACATTCATATTTAAGAATACTATATACAATACTCCAGAATAATAAATATTTTTCTCCCAAACTCCCACGGACACTGAATTAAAATTTTGAATACCGTTATCCAAAACAAATGGCAGCAACCAGTACCTTTCAGAAATGTTTACAATTGGCCTTCCTTTTGGACTCTAGTGATTAATGTGAGATTCAGCAGCGGGTAAACACTGTGCTATTAGCAGGCCTGTGCGCATTCAGACATAGACCAGCCTCTGCATAGCTCCGGAATACAGCATCTTTGAAAGTTAACTGAGAACCTCATTAGCGGAAGAAGTAAGTAACTCAAAAGCCTTTGTGGTGAGCGCCAAGGTCTGTCCAGTAGGGTCTTCCAAAGAGACGCACAAACACTTTGATGAACAAGAGGAATATTTCCAGAAACCCAGAGACACATCACCCTGGAAATAAGTTGACCGTCAGCAATTTGCTAAATAGCAAAATCCATAACCAAAAAGATAGACATTTAAAGGACTTTTAGTATTTAATTGTTTTGCTGATAGGACACTAATAATTAACGTAGGATGGATTAAGTTAGGTCTCTGCAATTTGATTTACTCTGATTGGACTGGCCATACCCTCAACCCCCACCCTGCCACAAAATAATCATTATTATAGTCATCTTCATGGCAATGCGTATGTACACACGTCATGTTTCTTTAGCATTTTATAGTTTATTGTCCTTAAGCATAGTGGTGCTGGGAGAAGAACAGCAAGGTGTAATGGAAAGAAGAACAAGTTAGGGTTGAAATCAATAAGACCTGGGTGTGAATCCATGTATTATCTTTGTAAATTTGGGGAAATAACCTTTGTAAATCTCCGTATCTTAGTATTTAAACTATAACTAAATAGTATTCACCTTGTAGAGTTGCTAGGGCCAGCAGTGTTCAGGAAATGGAAATTATAATTGTTCTCATTTCATGAATGAAGAAGTTAAGTTTAGAGAATTTAGGTGACTTCTGTAAGATAACACAAATAAATGGCTGGGCCAGGACAAGAATGCAGGAAATCAAAAATCCAAGAATTATGCCCTTTATGTTTATTTCAGTTCTCTTTATGGCTCTCAGACCCCAAACCAGTACCCTCTGCTCTGCAACGTTTGAGAGTAAAGAGCTGCTCTTCCAGCATGCAGCAACCTCCCATTTCTTTTAACTCTCACAGTACTATCTGAGTATCTTATTTGGGACCCGTTACCACACATACCATAAGTGATAAGTGAATTGACAAGTAGATGGGTAGATGGATGGATGGATATATAGAGAGACAATATGAAAGAGACTTTCTTTACTTAAATGCACAGTCTCTCATTAAAGACAAAGAACTATACTTACGTTTATAATGCATATGCTTGATATTTGTGTGACGCTTTCCTTTTGACAAATTTTTTATCCTTATGAAGGGTAATTTAAAATTGGATTTGACATACCTTTTTTGTTTGTTTAAGATGAGAATGATAGTCAAAAAGTGATACAAAACGTCTATTCAGTTTTATCAAAGAAATAAAAATTGTAGCAAATTTCACTATAAATTGTAATGACTCAGGCTCCTCAACAGGCAGCCCCCACCCTGCTCAGTGGTGACGTATCATTCCAGAATAATCCATACCAAACAAGATGAATAATTGCTGAAAAGAAAAGTACTCACACTCATGACAAACTTTTTTACTGTCATGTCCCTGGAATGATTTAAATTCTCGAAGCCCAGAGACTGTTACTAACTCTAAGCGTGAGGTTCGGGCCGAACATCTCATTAAACTCTTTAACATTTTTAGACTAGATTACAGCGATGGCATCAGCTCTTGTTCCCATACAGTTAATAACTGGACTGACCCTAAGTTAGTATTATTTTTTTACATAAATAGACATCGAAAACTGTTTAATAGGCATTTGGTCCATATGTAAATTATTTAAAGGTACTTTTAGAGGTGACTATGCAATGTTTTATCACAGTTGTTCTTAACTCCCCATGCCACTCATCATCAAAGCCTGGTTACCTTGAGCCTAACAAAAATTACTTTTTATTTTGTGTTTGCTCCAGCTCAAACTCTGCTTTAATATCCAAAACATCTAAGTAGACTTCTCCTCATAATCATGACTAAAAAATGTGAAGATAATTATTAAAATAAACTTAAACTAGTATATTTTTAATGAGTCAGATGCTGTTTAGCATCTGATATAAATACCCCAATTTTTCTGTTGAATTACAACAAATATATCTACATCCTGTTCATACTGTGAAATAATTTCTAAACTTAAAAGAACTTTTTTAAGATAAACTGTATTCAGGGTCAACATATGTACCCAGATTCAACCTAATTTAGAAAGAAGGGAATTTTTCCTGTTGGCTGGTTTTTTGCGTGGGTGGGGATCAGATTGAGCTTGTTTTTGCTCTGCTATAAATTTTACTTTCTTAATATATTAATCAAATTTCCATTCTCAACAGAAAGAATCCCTCTAACCCACTTGTAATGAGTCTCTCTTCTATGGATTAATGGGATATATATTGCCACATTTACATGAGTGTTAGGTTTGTTCCTCCTATTCTACTCAAATGGAAGATATCTAGTACCTATTCACATCGAAGTACACTTATTACGTGATGTGTATGTAAGAGAGATACATCTGAAATTAGTGTCTCCTTTACAGGGAACTTCTCAGATGACAGAACAGCAACCCAACCTCAACCATGCTTCACTGTCCTCGTTCCAATTTAAACCAAAGCATTTCACCAACATCAGAAATCAGTTAAAGCGAATGTATCCTTATTGTCTAACATCATGACTGCGAGTGAATAAACACATGGATAGGTGAATTTGGGGTTGATAGGCAAAATATTGAGAAAGTTGTGTGATTATTATTTTATATTGTTATAGATTTTAGTATTATTAGAGAATAGTCATAAATGTAGACATGCAAGACAAATTAAAACCTCACTCTTATTCAAGCAAAGCAAAAGGTTTACAAGTTTTGGTGATTTTAGACAGTCTGGAGTTTAGTTCTACTTTTTTAGCCTCTTACATATTTAATAAAATTTTAAAATCTACTTATAAAATACACGAAATTTAGATAAAATGGAACATTTCTTCAAATATCTAGACTTTAACTTGTCATATGATTAGTAAAGCCAGGATAACACTACCCCGAAAAGAAAGGATTTCAGTTTTCACAAAGCAATTTTATTTACTCTCTTTTTTCTCTTATATTCTATCATATCCATAAGATGCTAAATATCTCTTTTTCACAAAGTGTAGGGATTTTTTTTTTTTTTGCCTTGCATTTAACTTTTTCACAGCTCACTCCAGTGTTAGCTCAGATTCGGCGGGGCGGGGGAAGCTCACTTTTTCTACAGTATAAGTGTCTCACAATAATTTCTGTCCTTCTCATGTTGAGTCTCTTACCATCGGACACCCTCTCCTGTCCCCTGTGCTGCCATGGAATTGCCCTGCTCCATCCCTTAGCACGCCATGTCATCTATCGTTCTGTCTTTTACTGTCTTAGATTGTTTCATGGGTTTCCCTCATCTCTCCAACTACCTCATAAGAATTTGAGGGTAAGGACCCTGTCTTTTGCTTCTTCCACGTCACTCCAAATGTTCTAATACCTGCTAAGCATGAAATATATGCCCAAAAATAGTCTTAATTGCCTGAGGTGGTAATTTTACGAGAACAATATAGCACGTTTATTGGGTTTATTACTTAATTTCAGAGGTCTCAAGCGCAGTGTCCCATTTTACTTAGAAACATTGTGACAGAAAACCATGTAAATTCAAAATACTTTTTTTGGTGTGTATTTTGTTTCATATTACATTTGGAAGAAGAGGGAAGGAATGTTGGACTTATTTAAAAAATGAAAACATGGGAACAATAATTGCTTAAAATTTTCCTGACTGCTTGCTCATGCTTAAGACCATTTCTCTCCAGCTTTTTAAAACAAGGCATTTTTATTTCTGTGAGTGACAAGTCTAAACATGGCAGGAAGAAGGAGAAAAGACTGTCAATCATATTAATGAATCAATTAATATGTGTGTGATGGAGGCAGGCTCAGTTTCACAGGCATCTACGTGTCCTGTCAGAACCCCATCAGTCTGTTACCATCTGTCATGAGTCAGCAGTAAAAACAGCTGAATGGGTATTCCGTTCTAGACCATAAGTCACTTCTGGCTAAGGTGGCTTCACATCTGTTTTGTTTATTCTGTATTAGTTGATGTTCCTCTACTGGCATCATTGCATCTCATTAGAGAGGGCCTTGCTAAAAGAAAAATGCCCCCAAATCCCCACAAATCTCAGACCCTAATGTGTGGCTTGGTCTGATCAAAAGCCAAGGCTGATGGTACTAAGTATACACTTAGTAGGTAAACTGATTTCTTCACAACCCTTCATGTTTTTTACATGTTCGTTCTATTTTTCCATGAATATATGTGGAACATAAATTCCCAGTGGCAGATTGTTTTTCATTTTTGAAAGTTTCTAATCACAAGGAAAAGGTTTATGTGAAAGCACAACAGGACATTCGAATGGTCTCTCGGAACTCTCATGAAGTCCCACTACAGGTGTCCTTCATGTCACAAGTGAACCATTCTCTTCTCTCACCCTCCCTCTGAAGACCTCTCCCACATCACCCCAACACCCCAACACCACCACCATTTCAAGTCTCCTAAGCATGGTAAGCTTCTTATTTGTGAAACTTTTGCTCCCACAATTACCAAAATGTAGACTTTTATGAAATTCCGGAGATAACGGTAGTTGGGGCTTTTCCCGTGCACCCGACAAATCCTCTGGTACAATTAAGGTCTCAGTCTTGCCGTATCTCCTCACATCATCACTGTCCCAGCAAATGTGAACATACTGTGACTCTCTGTGTTGATGTGGCAAAGCTGGTTCTCTGTCCATTGGGTGAAAGGGTATCTGCCTATCCCCGTTGAACTCACAAGGCAGTATGAGTGTCTCTGTGACCCAGGTCCACCACAGTCTGCCTGTGTTCTCCCCTCTAGCTCATCCTACCTTCAGGCACCTCTAGAGACCTGCATGGTTGCAGAATGGGCTACTGCACCTAATACAGTGAGGAGTGCATCTGACTAGTCTCTGGTTTTCCCAGCACTGTGTTATCCAGAAGAAACCAGGTTCAAACAGAGGGGAAAGAAGTCTCTCAATAGCAGAATGCAACCTGAATGCAGTAGGTAAGAAAGAGGAGTGTTATTTTAGCACCATTTGATTTGTACCTGATGGGAAAAACGTTAACTAACAGTACCCAGAATGGTGCCTGACGCAAATGGGTGGTAAAATGCTTTTGGCCAAATGAACAAGTCTGATATTGTGTGTATGGATAGCCACTCAGCAACTGATGCCTAGGACTGGGGCTTTGCTTTGCTGGAAGCCAGCATGGAATAATGGGGGAAAATGCAGCTTGGCATTCGGGCAGCATGGGTGGTAACTCTTCTGATTGATAAATATGAGCTCTTAGACAGTGTAGTTATGGATGTTGTCCAAAACATAGCTTCCTCAACTACAAAATAGGAGTAAAATAATGTTTCTATCACATAGTTGATGTGAAGATCAAATGAGTTAATATAAAAATTGCCTAGCACAGTGCCCAATTAGATATTGCTTTGTTTCCTTCTCTGCTATCTCCCTTTGAGATTGTCTTCCAAGAAGGTGGTCCTGACCTAGATAATGGGCTTCGAGATCAGACTGAACCGCTTGCCTCCCTGGGTTTATCAAGAGCCTTCTGTCACAGATCCTCCATTTGTGCATGCCATATTTCTGTCAGTCCACCTCCATTACTCATTTTCTGTTTAATTACAGAAATATGTATTGATGCCCTTTATGTACCAGGTTCTATACCAGGCCAAGGAATGAACTGTCCTCATAGAATTTTTCATCTGGTGGTTCTGAAATCCCTGATGTGAATTCCTGTTTGGCCATTTCTTCAGTTTTCATTTTCTGCCATTACCTGTAGTTTCCTGCCTTCTGCCAGACCACATCTTGCTCCACCCTAAATGGCCTTCTACCTGGGGCCTATTTTAGCTTAAATGGTGAGTCTGGGTTAAAATGGCGGCCCCATTTGGTCTGTCTTATCCATTGCAATGCAAATGACCGTGCTCCCTGGCATCCACCACACAGTACATTTTTGTCACCTAACAATCTTTATGTTATGTATTTTGTAATTCTAAGATGGTTCCCTGAGATTTTCTGCCTTAATCTCCAGGACAGTGAATATGAAGAAACAGATCACTTCTGTGATTTTGTACATAATATAGCAAAAGGGACTTTGCAGATGTACTTGAGTTTACTAATCAGTTTGAGTTTATCAAAAGGGAACTTAAGTGGGCGGGCCCAGTGTCATCATAGGAGCCTTTTTAAACTGGAGAGTTTTCTCAAGCTGGTGATAGGAAAAGAAGTTCGGGAGATTTGAAGCACAAGAAAGAATGCACTTCGTTCCTAGGAGCAGGGAACAGATCTGGCTGAAAGCCAGCAAGGCAACAGAGGCCTTAGTCCCACAAGGAACTGAATCCTATCAACAACCTTAGTCCCACAAGGAACTGAATCCTATCAACAACCTAAAGAGCACGGTCTCCAAATAAGCGACCGGGCTGCCTTCTTGAATTTATCCTTGTGAGACCCTAAAACGAGATCTCATCTCTGAGTCTTACTGGACTTCTGATCTACAGAACTGTGAGATAATAAGTGATTTGTTTTAAAGCTATTAAGTTTGTGGTAATTGGTTACACAGCAATAAAAAACTAACACAGAAGTATTCCTTCCCTTTCTAATTTGAAATAGTCTCTTTACCACTTGATAATGTGCCTTGCCACAGTTTATTTTTATTTTTATTTTTCTTCTGCTTATAGTTTATTGAGCTTCCTGTATCTATGAACGTATATAGTATTTATGAAATTCGAAAATTTCTTCATCATTATTTTTCTTCAACTATTCTTTTCTTATCCCTTCTTTTTTTGAAAGTCAAATTATACAATTTGGGGGCTACTTGATACTGCCCCAAAACTCACTATAGTGCTCTGTTAATTTTTTCAATATTTTTTCTTCCTGTAAGTACATTTTGGATAGTGCATATTACTACATTTTCAAGCTGACCAATCTCTTCTGCAGTGTCTAACCTGCTAGTAATTCCGTCCAGTTTTATTTTCACTTCAGATATTTTATTTTTCATCTTTAGATGTTCATTATACATCTTTGTTGTATCTTCCTGTCACTTCATTTTATTTTTTCTTTCCTCTACCTTCCTGAATATACGTAGTGGATTTATAATTGCCGTTTTAACATTCTGGTCTGCTAATTATCATCTCTTTTATTTATGTCTCTGTTTCTATTAATTGGTTTTCTCTTGGTTATAAGTTGTAGTTTCCCATTTCTTTGCATGCCTTGTAATTTTTTATTAGATACAAGAAATCATGAATTTTACATTGTCCAATGCTGGATATTTTTTTCAATTATATTTGGGCTCTTTGCTGTGATGCAGTTATGTATCTTCAACTCAGTTTGGTTTATTTCTGAGATTGCTTTCGAACTGTGCTTAGATTGGCCCAGTACAGTCATTTTAGTCTGGAGCTAATTCAGCACCACTTCTGAATTATCCTTCATGGCAATACCCTTCATGGACACTACGCAATCTCCCATGTATTGAGAGATCTCATTCTGCCTGGCAGGACCCCAAAACATTACCTGCCCTGCGTGTGCTCCACTTACTGTCTCACCTATTTCTAGCAGTTCTGTCCCTGCTCTCAGTCTCCTTACACACACATCCAGATGGGTTCATAGCCAGTGACTCATGGGACCCTCTCTGCAGATTTCTAAACCCTGCCTCCCTCTGTGCACCAGCCTTCTCCCTGGGACCCTGCCCTCCCCAGACCTCTGAGCTCTATGTTCTCAAATCAGTGAGACCACCAGATACTCTGGGTTTTTCTTCCTTATCTTCATGCTGGATATTCTCACCCAACAGTAAACTGAAGCACTTTTAGGACTAGTCTTATTCACGTTCCTCTTTCTGGAGATCACTGTTCTGTGCCACTTGTTTTCCAATACCTGAAACCCATTATTTCACACAGCTGCCTGGTATTCTACTTGTTCATTACATGAGGGTAAATTCGAGCCTTGTTATCTCCTCATGGCACCGAGTAAATGTTTAGGCACTCACTACTCATAAACTCAAGGACCATATACTAAAAAACCTACAGAGCCCAGCAAGCAATGCCAATGAATTAAAGAATATCAGTAGAAAAGAGCAGGCCTTTAGCCAATAATTTATACTTAAAAATAAAACATGGGGCAAAAAATCGTGTCTGAAGTGCAGCAGGCCGCAGTTTCGTGCATTCAGCTCTATACCCTCTCCATCCCACTTTTGGATGTAAACCAAAACTCTTAGAAATTCCTGTCTCGCAGACCTCTGATAGGATGTGTGTATTTAGTGTGCATTTAGTTCATCACGATAATATCTAAGGATGTTTGCATTTTTCACCTCAACTATAATTATGGGCCATTCTTTTCAGAAAATTTGAGAATTTCAGCAAAATTTGGGGAGATGGCATATAAGAGTGGAATGGGGAATGGAGAGAAAGCAGGGATGAAAAACAGGAAAAACTCCACTAAAAATTCTGAAAATCACACCTACTTTATCCTGAACAATAGAAGCAGAAGTGCAAAGACTCCTATTGAATATTATAACATAAGCCGTGGTAGTTGTTAGAAATTTTTTAGAAGATCACTGCAGTCTCCCAGCTAACTGGTGGATCTCATCAACTCTGTAGGATTAAAATATAAATGTGCATTCACAAGTTGTAAGTACACATTAACAGTTATTCATAATTTGTTTCAAATTCACTGCATACAAGTTACTTCCAATAACATGTCGAAATGATCATATAGAAAACATACCTTGAAAAAGCATTGTTTTTTTTTTTTTTAAAAAAGGCACAAGGAAGTGGGTAGTTATGGTTCACAAGCATTTTTAAAATTTAGTCTAATATTTTTATCTCTACTTCACATACATGTAGTAACCAAACCACAAGACGAAGATCTAGGTGAGTCCTATCTAGCTGCCTATCCCCACCTCAGAGTGACAACCACAAAGGCAGAGAGCCAGGATGAAATGTGGACCCTCACATCTCAATGGAGTCATCAAGTCACTCAACTTCTAGAGGAATAAAAAGACACCCAGTAGAATCATCTGAAAAACATACCTAGAATGGTAGATTTGATCAATTATATTCTGCGAATTGGAAAGGTATTTTATACCTCAGGAACTTTGGGGGGATTTTAGGAAACAATAATAACTGTCCAGTTTCTCCACCACCACCCCGGAAAATGAAAAACAGATGTTTTGCATACTTCAACCTAAAAAAAATAAATTGGTAAGAGAAATGCAGCTCTCAAATGAGAATATTTGAGAGAACATATCTGACAGATGAATGATCGGTAACCACTGAATTCTCACTATGAGAACCTATTTATCTAATGTATGCTATATATTCCATTGTTTCCACATGAAGATAGCTTGGTACAGATGGCCAAAAAAAAAAAAAAAAAAAATCATTCATTTCAATAGCTCTATGCAAATTATTTTTTAAAACCACCAAGTGAAAATGAAGCCTAAACCTTCTCAGACATAAAACAAATGTAATGTATTATACCAACAGCCATTATTTTAACCTAGCCAAGACCTCTCCAGGGCTAATCTTAGGAGAGGTTGACGATACTTAGTGTGATTTAAGGGCGATCAAATAACACCAACCATTTTTAACAAATCCTTAACAGGCTATTCTCATAACTTCCTATAATCACCAATTGGAAAACCATGTCGATTAACTAATATAATGTCTATTTTAAAGGCGAGATATTTGCTGAAAATATGAAGGGCTGGAAAATGATTAAGGGCTTGCTATGAATTATTTTAATTCGGTTTTAGAGATATGCCCATATGATGTTTCTCTGCTTAAAATTGTTTAATGACTGCCTAACACAAACGGATAAAGTGCAGATATTTAATGAAGGCTATAATGCTTTTAGTAATCAAGTGACTGATGGCGTTTCTCAACTCATCTCTCATCAATCTAGCCAATGCTCCAGCCGAACCCCAACTAAGCAGAACCTCCGGGACAGCTCCTGTCATGTCACTCCTTACTTCTGCACATGCTGTTTAATTTACAAAAACATTCTCTGTTCATGACCCTCACATATCTCACATTATCCTAGCCACGTGTTCCTTTGACTGAGTGGTTAACTCCTACTTACCTTTCAAGACTCACCATTGATGTCACTCACCTCTTTGAATCTTTCCATGATAGTCCCCCCCATGGTGCCCCAGGCTAGGGGACATTATCTTCCTACATCCTCAGCCTTCTGCACATAATCCTGTCATAGTTAACAGAGGCATCGTGTCTCACGACAGGGCCCATAAGTAGTAGGAGCTATCTGAGGGCAGGATTGTGTGTATATCTTTCTCTTGACTCACATGGTGCCTCCTGCTTGATATATGTTTTGAGAGGGTGAATGAGAAGGCTGGGACAAGTAATTCTGACAATAAATCAATAAATTATTTTGAGAGACTTCTATGTGCCAAGTGTTGTGGCAAATTATACTTGTTTTATTTTTACCATGAACTTTTTTGCAGATTCATTCATTCAGTTATTCATTCATCCATCAAATAGTTATTTGAACCTATAATTTACCAGGCTTTTGCTGGGAGTTCAGTAACATACCCATCAGGGCCTGGCAGGAAACAGAAGGTCAACTCAAATTGGATAATTTGAGGATAATTTAATATACATAGTAATTTACCAAATTGTGAGCAAAGTGAAGGTAAAACACAAGTGCCCCTATAACTACACTTCGGTAAATAATCTCTTTGTTAATAGATTCTTTTTAAATCATCTAGATTTGGGTGTACCATCTGTTTGCTGTTGAGACTGATGCAAACATATATGCAGAATTCAATGATTTCCCATCTCCTGCAGGACTAACTCCCCTAGTCCAAACCGCCCTCGTCCCTCCCTCAGCTGTAGCCACTAGCTGATCTCTGCCTCTCGCCCTCTGTGTGTAGTTCTCACCAAACCACAGAGAGTGATTTTTAAAATGCTGATCAGATCATGTTACTTTTAAAGCTTTCTAATGTCTCACCATCACATTCAGAATCAATTTCAAATGCCTTTCTGTGACACCAGCCCTGATAAGGCATGGCCTGTGCTGTTCTCCTTTACTTTTGTTTCTGTCACCCTCCATCTTAAACTTCTGACTGCTGGTTTGAAAATGTCTAGCCCCTGTCCACTCCCAGGCTTTGCATGGAATGACCATCTCCAGATGGGAAGTTGTGAAGACACAACCCATTGCCATGATTTGTTTGGGTCTCTGTTCTGGTATCACCTCCGCAGAGAAGCCTTCCCTGACAGTTCCCTCTACAATAGCTGCCCTGTCCAGCACTCTCTTTTTCCTTGTCCTGTGTTGTTACTTATTTATTTTATTATTTATTATCATTTATGGCATTTACAGCTATCCTTGTGATGTATTATTTATTTGGTTAGTGTTTATTTTTCATCTCTCCGACTGAATTACAGTCCCCCCAGAGAGCAGAGTTTTTATCAGACTCATTCACTTCTGTTTAATCAAATAATGAAGACTTTGGCATAGAGCGGGCACCCTGTTTGAAATGCCATGAGAAAAGGGCACTCATGAGTGTCACTAATGAAGTATACAAGGTGCCAAGTACAGTGCTTGACATTATAAGTATTCAGTAATAGTGACTTTATTCTTATTAAGTAAGTAACTATATAAAAATAAACTAGCCAAGTATAAATGGAAATCAACAGTATTTTTATTGATATATGTGTGTATATATATTTTCACAGCATTTGGAATTTAGTAGGTGGCCAATAAAGGGTAGTTAATATTATTATTTCTTTAGATGAATTTAGAGAATATTAGCACTATGATAGTAAACATAAATATTATATTACCAGTGCAAATTTTAGGGGTTAATAAAAGAAAAACACTAAGTGCTACCATTAACTGAACATTTACCACATTTTCATTCCCAAGAACAATTATATTTTAACCATTTTAACATGCCAATGATAATGGTTTTACTTTTTTGTCATTTTTAAAGCACAAAAAAAATAGTAGCTTGTCATTTCTATTTAACTTTTATAGAATTAATAAGAGTTTTAAGGTTCAAACAACATAATTGAATTTTTTAACAGGCCTCATTTGCCAAATTTTGAGAGATTTAATCTGTTTGTAATGAATACGGTAACTTATTTATAGAAACAAAATTATGTGTCGTGTTTAAAGACTTAGTTGGGCTAATACCTACCAGCAAGTAACAGTAAATGATAAAATACCTAATTATAAATTAAATAGGTACATATTTTTAAATCTCTGCACAACAATATCTATGTGCTTCTAGTTTTACCACTCTGTGTGTAATCTTTCCTGCCTCTGATGAAATAAAATTAAATATACTTTTTATTCTAAGAAATGTTTTCCCTCATACGGTCAAATTAAATATGACCATTTACTCATTCATAACCATGAGCACATCAAGTGATAAATCTACCCCTTTTTAGCATTTTCTTCTCTAAAATTTTGAAATATAAAAAATGATCTTTTTCTTTTTCCCAAGCAATTTGAACAAGGCAATAAATTAAAAAATCAATATAAGTCAAGTTGCAGCATATGGCCTTGGAAGAGTTAGGTAGAAATATAAATCAAATAAATTTAAGTCAGTTAAATTCAATATTATTAAAAGGGTAGTACAAATATAACTATTATACCCATCTGCGAAGGGAATCTCTCTAAGTGCAGTGGATATTTTTATAGCCAACAAAAATCCATTTTAACAAATAGAGAGGAGAATCCTTCCATCACAGCGTAAACTTTTAGAATCTCATGTGTATATTTTCCTCAATGATCATTTAGTTTTATACCGTGATTGTTAAAAAATTGTATAGAGTACATTGTAAATTTTACCATCTGCCTTTAGAAATTCTCCAAAATATCTTTCAAAGGTTGATAAATTATTCATTTTCTGAAGTCATGCATGAGAGCTTAACAGTCTCCAAATAGTATATAATACATTATGCAGGGCATACCTTATAGACAAGGGGCTTGTAAAAGGACCAGGCACGTGTTATATTTCTCATGTTTAAAAAGTGGTTTTGCTTACTAATATATTTTGACATCTTTCCAGGTTATTTTAAAACTTTTATGTAATCTAGCAATTTAATTTACATACAACTAGATAGGCTTTAGGTTGGACCATATTCTGTAATATCAAAAACCGTCTTCCAGCAGCATTTATTCTTTATTTTGAAAAGGGTTGATATATAGAAACCCTTTTGCTTTGTACTTTTTCCTGATCAAGCAAAAATTTATGCTTCGCTCTTCATTGTTTTGTCTGGTAAAATGAAATTCTTTTTCTTTTTCTGACATGAAATGAGGGGTTGTCTTTAGATTTGATTTGAGTATAACTATATCATGAATCTTTTGGAACATTTTGACAAAACTGGGACCTCTGAAGGCCAGCCTCCTTTTCTATCCCCGAAGTTAGGAAGGCTTTTCCAGTTTGAGACTCCTTGATGTTTGTTGAGGTTAACTTTCAACATAGAAAATATAAAATAACAGCATTGGCGATTTCAACTGCCAAATACCAAATATAGGTATGTCGGAGAGCTGTCTTCCCGCAGCTTTTAATTGCACCGTATGGCAGAACACTCAGTGACTTTAGAAGAACAACCAGTGTTTAGAATAATGTGAGAAACACTGGGTCATGATGGTGGGGGCAGCTCTGTGCTCCTCAGTGGGGCACAAGTGTAAAGCATAAACTTGCAGTCCTGATCTTCTCTGTGTCTAGTGCTTGTATTTGAGTCAGTGTGAGATGCACCTTTAATCCCCCTGGATTCCCAGGAGGAAAAATCACCTTGCTATGTGTCAATATCTGCTAAATCAAAATGTTCACTTAACCTATGTCCCAGCAGCTCTGATCCTAAGTTTGTACCCAAACAAGATGCATATGTACTCATCAAAAGACATGTACAAATATGTTTGTAGTGGTGTGAATAGTAATAGCTAAAAGTTGGAAACAACCCAATGTCCATTATCAGTAGAATGAATACGTAAATTGTGGTATGTCCATCCAATGGACTATTATGTAGCAGTGAGAATGAATACAGCAACATGGATTAATCCAACGACATTAAGCAAAAGAAACCAGACATACATACTACATAACTTATTTATGTATAAAATTCAAACACTAATATACAATATCAGAAGTCAGATAATAAGTATCCGTTGAAGGGAAGTTACTGAGAAGGAGTAGATGGAGCTTTCTAGAATTCTTATAAGATTCTGTTTCTTCATCTGCATACAGGTCACATAGACACGTTCACTTTATGAAAATGTATTAAGCTGAACCCTTATGATTTGTTTACCTTTCTTGTCACAATTCAGTGACAGGTTTTAAAAGCAAAACTTAGAAAAAGGTCCAAAAAGCAAGCAAAACACATCAACTAGAAGAATGTTTCTCCAAGTTATCAGCTTATTTGCAATGCAGAACTAAAACTTAATAAATTATCAAAAAAAAATAGCATATCTGCCTTTTATGTCATGAGCTTCAAATTGCCCTAAAAAGGTTGCTTTTATCTGAGGTTCAGCAGATTTCATTCAGAAAAAATTAGAGTTCGGATTTAGTTGTGTCAGGACACACAGCCCTTGTGATGGGCTTTGGAGACTGAGTGTTGCACAGATCATCTTTTAGAGATAGACCAAATTCATTTGGGGGAAACTTCATCACTTCAACCTTTACATGCTGGGGCTGTCATGCTCTTATAATTCAAACAGGGAAAAACAAAAAAAGACGAGAATTTCATCCTACGCTTCCTTCATTAAAGGTCACTTCACTGTTGATGAGATCTGCCCAGCGATGAGGATGCACCGTCATTGAGGGGTTTCCCACTCTCGTCATCTTCTGCAGATCTCATCGCTCTTTTCCAGTGATGTTATTATAATCATGGGCTTCATCAGAGCTATTCACACCAATCACTAGCTGACAAAATTAAACTGTGTCATACACAGGGCAGGCAACCAAAATACAGAGTTATCGTTTCATCAGGTCTGCTGGATGTGTTTTTGATCCCCAGGAATGGTTTTGAAGCAACAAATTCAGTGATGATTCTCCTGATTGAATTAGTGCCCCAATAGAAATCTCATTCTTTCATCATCCCTCCCCCGTCTACTATCCACTCACACAAGGAATTTAATTTAGAGGTGATCAAGAAAGCAACATCTAGTTCCAAAGAATAATTGTCTCTTTTGATGTGATCTCTTTTGCATAAAAATGAATGAAGATGCACATTTAGGGAGAAGCAATTGCCATTTGAAAGCATTTGCCAATCAGCAAGCAGTTTGTCTTCTGAATCTTTACGTAAGGAAAAACATTCCTTCACCACCACCTTTTTTTTTTTTTTTTTTTTTTACTGTAAAGGGCTAACACAAATGACCTAGACAGAACTTAAATAGCAATTTGCTAATGGGGCCAATCTAGGACCAGGGGCCACTTTTCCTGAGCAATTTGAGTTGAAGGTGTTTTTGTCTTATGATCTTTCTTAATAAAACAATAAAATATAACACTGTATGGTGATATATGTGACTGTTTCTTTATCCATTCCTCTCTTCTTACTTCTTCAATATACTAAGTCTCTCTATTTGCATAAACCCCATAATACTCATTGCAGTTATCATGAGGGCAAACACAAAATTTGTAATTCTGTATAAAATTTAGTATATCTTGGTCTATCAGGATGTATGTGCTAAATCTTTCCTGAAGAAATATATTTATCTTTTTAACTCCTTTGCCACTGTGCAATACCAAGGAAACTGTAGGCAGGAGAAAGCTTAATGTATCAAATAGATAAATACATTAAATATTTAAATTTAAATCTAAATATTGCACTTTATCAAATGGAAAACCTACACAATATAAATATAGTAGTATATATTTTGAAAGTTTATTAAATATAGCAAGTGACTTTGATCTTCTAATGTTGAAATTTCCGCTCCTTGCATTTAGATCCTTGGACTTTTTTTAACAAGATGTTGGAGTTGAGATCAACACACCGTGAACTTTTATGATTTTGAGAATTGGATACTCCTGGTTAACCCAAAACTTGAAAATATACACATAACAATTGTAGACAAAAAAAGTAACCATTACACTTTAGTCAGCACCTTTTCCATTAGGGTGATAACTGCTATTGAAATCGATATGAAAAGAGAAAACCTGATACCACATTTCATGTTTCTGCAGGTAGGTTATGCTCATATGTCAGGTCCATCTTTCAATCCCTGAAAATTAGAATTTAAAACTTGTAAGAGTAAAGTTGTAAAAGCCAAAATGCACAAAAATAAAAATAAATGACTCATGTCACATAAACTATGAATTGAGAGATTAAACACTTTAATTCAAATCCCTTAAATATTGGGGATTTTCTATTAAATTATTTTATAATTGGATAATATTTTTCTTAATATGAGAACGATATCTGCCACATATTGATAATCGAGTTCTTCAGAACGCCAGACACGAGAGGTACTTCTTAACAAATGATTTCTGTGTTCAGATGATTCTGGAAAACTGAATTCTACATAGTTCTCAGCTATTATGGAGCACAGTTGCATAATAAGGACTCTGGGAAATTATGCTGTAAAGGTAATAGTTAACTTTTATTTAACCCATCCTCTTTTTAAGATCTCTAATTATAAAACCTATTTTTTGAGAAACTTATTACTAGCCTAAGAACTAGTGTTTTTCAGAACACATTTGGGAAATTCTGGTGGAAAATATGGTGAGTCAAAAAGTATTAATTTGTAATAAAAATCGATACCATTAATTCTATTTCATATTTAATTCAGTCATCTTATACTCTTGAATATAAGAATGATGCAGATCCTTTGAAAATAAAAACCGTGTCTTAAATCCCTAGCACCTGTCACAGGGTGTGACATTTAACAGATTTTTATAGAAATGATTTTGGGTGGTGAAGCTAGTGGGAATCTGAAGCTTCTCCCATCCTCCCCCTCAGCTCAGTCAACACGAGTGTTCCACTGGTGAGGCAAATCGTGAAAACCAGCAGCTTTGCGACCATAGAGGGTCAGCTCGTTCTAGAGCAAACTGAACAGATCCAACGGCCCTAGGCATCGCCAGAAAGCACACATAGACTGCGGTGGCAAATGGATGTGAAAGATCAAGTGCAAGGTTAAGGCCTGGTGCGGGGAAATATCAGATCGACAGGGTACCCAAGAGCTTAACAGTGAAAGCTAAGTCATGAAACAATAAGGGACATCGATGGAAGCCTGCACATGGGCACAAGCTTGCATGCACACGCAGTAGGGACCAGAGACGACTCCAGGTAGAAGGAGGTAAAACAATTGAGAAGTTCAGTGAAATCTAAAGATGATTTTTTAAAGATGAGCTAAATGGGCAAAGCTTCAGCTACAGTGACAAGAACAAAAGGGAGGAGACTCAAATGACCAAAATCAGGAATGCAAGGGAGGATAATGTGACTGAAATTACAGAAATTAAAAGTTTTATAATGTAATGCTATGGACTATATGTCGATTAATGCATCAATTTAGGTGAAATGGATAAATTCCTAGAAAGATAAAAATTAATAAAATGATTCAAGAAGAAAAAGGTAATCTTAATAGACCTATAAGGAGTTAAAAAATTAAATTAGTAATTAAAAACATACCCACAAAGAAATGCCCACCCCAGGTGACTTTATTGGTGAATGCTACCAATTCGAAGAACAATATCAATACTTAAGAAACTCTTTCAGAAAAGTAGAATATCATAGAACACTTCCAGTTCATTTTATGTGGCAACTGTTACATTGAAACCAAAGCTAGATAAAACAACACAAAAAGCAAAAGTTACAGAATAATCTCTCCTGAATATAGATGTAAAAAATCATCAACAAAATATTACCAAACTGAAGATATGTAAAGTGACATATGTAAAGCACTGTACTCTATGGTCACATAGGATTTATCTCAGGAATGTGAGATTGATTTAACATGCAAAAATTCAATTAACATAATATACAACATTAATAGAATCAAGGACAAAAATCACACTATCATCTCAACAAAGAAAAATTATTGGACAAATTCCAACACCAGTTCCTAAAAGAAAAGTTTTTAAAAACTAAGGATATAAATGAACTTCAGTCTCCTAAAGGAAATATATAAAAATTCTACAGCAAATCTAAATCATATTTAATATTATATCAGTCAGGGTTTACTAGAGAAACAGAACCAATAGGATGCATGCATGCACACACACACACAAATTTATTTTAAGAAATTGGCTGATACCTTGGCAAATGAAAATCCATAGGGCAGACCAACGGGCTTGAAGCTTAGGTAGGATTTCTGATACAGTTTTAAGGGAGAACTCATTCTTCGGACAGTTTGGGCTCTTAAGGCCTTAAAATAAGGATGAATGCAATATTACCTGCTACAACGTAAATAACCCCCAAAAACATTATTCTAAATGAAATAAGCCATAGGCAAAAGACTATATTGTATGGTTTCATTTACACGGCACATTCAGAAAATGCAAATCTATACAGATAAAAAGTAGATTATCAGTTGCCCTTGGCAGAGGGTATGAGCAGGGTTCTACTGCAGATGGCATGAGGGATTTTTTTGAAGTAACAGAAATAGTCTGAAATAGGATTGGGATGGTGGTTGTGCAACTGTATATATTTACTAAAATGGGTTGAATTTTATATTTTAAACGGGTGAACATGGCATGTAAATTATTTTTGAAGTGTCTCAAAAGGAAACATTTTATTGGCTCATAATTTAATGGGTAGTTATTGCTTGGGGTTTCCCAGGCAGTTGCTCGCTTGGACCAAACGGCCAAAATGGAGCACTCACCTGGCTGGCAGCGGATGTTCATTGTTAACTAGGAGCTCACCTGGAGCTGTGGATTTGCATGTGCCTTCTCCATGTGGCTTGAGCTTCTCAAAGCCTGCTGGCCATTTTCTGAGAGGGCATAGCCCAAGAGGCCAAAGCAGAAGCCATCAGACAACTTTGCACCTAGTGTCTGAAGTCACACAGCATCACCTTGGCCTTACTGTATTGATTACAGCGAATCATAGCAAGCATTGCAGATTGAAGGGGAGGGAAATTAAACCCACCTCCTGGAGGGAAGAGTATTACAGAATTTGTAGGCATCTTTAATCTGCTGTCCAGCCAGTCACTCTCGAATCAATGAGTGGCCTTTATTGAAAGAATAGTTAAACCCCGATTTAGAAAATGAAAGAGCATATCTCCAGCACAAGCATAACAGCTCCCTGAAATTCCTGTTCAGTGGGTCTCTCAGACCTTCAGAGAGTCCTCTGATCTATGTCCAAAAGAGTCAGCCATGGTGAGGTTAGCGGCTGTTTAAATACCACCATTTCTTTTCTTCAAACAGCAACACTCTTGATTCGTTCACTGCTCTTACCAAGCTTTCTTAGCTCTGATGAACTATTTGGAGAAGTGCTCATATGAATACAAGATAAAGAGAAAATAAGAGAAAAGGGGAAAACATCTAGATCATTTTCTCAAAATTGGTAGCAGATGATGTAATTAAGTATGTGAGTTTCTCAAGAAGAAAGCCCTTAAGTTTAAACAATGTGCACATTTCATAATGGAAATTTTCTATTTGAGAACTACAGGTGTGGCACTGTTAGGGACTAAGGGTGTAGTCACGCATCGTGGTAATAAGGCTGGTTCTCAAAATTATTGAGCTTCAGAGTTATAGGGCTGCCACTGGTTCACACCCCTCTCTTCACTTGGTCATAAAACATTTCCTTAGATGACAAGAGGAATTAAAGCGATGATTATGAGCTTCCAAAATACTGTTTTCAGCACTAATATTTTACAGTCTTGGTTAAGATTAAATAGAATTCATTTGCATAACCAGGTAGTGCCTCTCTATAGGTTATGAGTATCCCACAAATGGAGAAGAAGAAAGAAAAGGAGTCGTTGAAGGGATAAAGTGAGTGGGTGCCCCGGTAACAACAGGCTCACAATAACACAGTTTGCATTAAAAAGGACTCAAAGCCTAATGATTATTTGATGCTTTCGATGTGCCAGACACTTTGCTATTTGCTACCTGCATTATACTCTTAAATTTTTGCAACATCTCTGTAAGGAAATACTCTTCCCACTCCCATTTTACAGATAAATTGAGACCTAAGATCAAGTTGTGAAATGTCACTTAACACATATAGAGAATAGCTGAGATCTAACCCAGTATATTGAATTTTAGGATTTAACTCTTAACTGGAAAGCAGTGTTGCTAATCTTAGACCGAGACTCCCCAAACCTTGCGTTATTTTCTCACCATGCGTATTCATTTCTTCATTCCTTTCCCTCATCCTTGAAAGACTTCTTGACAGGGGGATATGATAAAAATGCGTAGAACTGGACTCCAGAAGTGAGCAGAAAGGAATCACTGAAGTATAACAGGAGCTCTCTTGAGTTACCTAGACCAGAAATAGCTCTCTGAAAATTCACGCTCTATAAATGTCTAATAATAAAGGCCATCTACAGTAGAATTTTTTTTTTAGGATTGTCATCCTCTTCACCTCTGATTACTTCTATATTGGAATCTGTTCTCCAAAACCTTCTAGAAAATAGTCTCTTTGGCATCTTCAACTATGTGATTGAGTAGGGAACATCTATCTCACAAAATTAAAAAACGATATAACTTGTGTACTTCACAGACTAGCCTTAAACTCAATTTGGTATTCAAAGAACTTGTCTCCCCATGACCTTATGTACCAATATAAGATCTATTAAATCACAGTGAATAAAATGAAAATATAAAACTTCTACCACATGAGCCAAATGCTTAATCTGTAGAAGAGAGGTTGACAGGGATTGCATTTTAAGAGGTTTATTTTCTCAGGTCACCTAGGCTTCAAGCAAAGGTGTGTAGAGTGGGCTTTTCCCTGGAATAATGAAGATCAAACAGATCCTGCTTTTTTCTCTGGTACATTACATGTGTGTTATAACATCGCCTGTACCACTCTGCACCATTCTTTACATAGCTCATCATCCCAGGAAAGTAAGTTGTATTGTACTCATTCCTGAGTTTACGTGCTGCTGAAGATTCACTGTCAGCTTGATTTATGAACTGCCTTGGCTCTGTTCTGATAGCGATTGAATGTATGACCTTATTTTCTTTCTATTCAGAGTCTTCCTGAACATAAAAATAAACTATGTTAGATAAAAATGTATGTGCTAGTCTCTTTGAATTGGGAGGTAGGTCAACAGAGTGGGGAAATGAGGGTTGCCAAATGAAAAACATTGCAATTCTAAGAGAGGAAGGGATTCTACCCTGGGCTGTATCACTAACTAGTTGTGTTACCTTGGGTGAGTTATTAACTTTTGGGGTCTTCAGGTTCTGATACAGTAATATTAGAAACATACTTTGTGCACATAGTGGATAGTTTATGTTAAAGTGCTTCGAAAGGAATAAAAGATTATATAAATATATAGTAAGCTTTGTAATATTTTGGTAACCTTGTCAAAGACTCTAGATGGGGTTGTCAAACAGGTTTTCTCTTATTTACCTCTTAACTTTTCCATCTTCCTGCATACGGGAAGATCGGGATAACTCTGGAAGAAAGACAAACCTCTTTGCTTTACTTTCCGAACCATCTCCCACATCGTGTAAACGCTTCTCCCTAACTCCTCTGTTTCCTGTGTCCTCATAATACTTCAGCTCCCTGTTTCACAGCCATTTTAGTTTCAAGATCACTGACGTGGAAATAAAAATTCTGTGTAACCTGGAGTATATAATTCGAGCTCTCTGAGACAGTGGTTTTCAAAGAGCTAATCATTGTTATAAAATTGGTCTGTGTTCTTTTAAATGTTTAATTCATACTTATCTCTGGGCATTGTATAGAACTGTTTTGTATGTCTTAAAAATTACTTAACTGATATCATACACTTCATAGCAATCTGGAATTTTCTACTACTTAAATTTTGTTTCCCCAGGTTTATCTATACTGAACTCTAAGCCAATAATTTTAGCAATGATATCCAATTGTATGACTATGCTAATTTTCAAAATCTATTTCCCTTCTAATTGAGATTTTAGTATTATACTATAAACGATACTGCAGTAAATGGCATTGTACATGTCCCCTTTTGTACCTGAGGGAGATAGTCTCTGCTAAATTTCAGGTTCAGATTCAGTTTGCAAGGTCAACTACGCTAATTATTGACGAATTATTCTGAGATATGACTATACTAACTTCTACTGATACCAGATATGTTTGAGTGCCTCTGTCCCCCATGTCCACCCCGAACTCGATAGTTTTATAACTTCTACATTTTTCCTTTGTCGTAAAATATATATACAATAGGATGCATAAGATATACATGCAATTTGAATAATAATGCAAAGTAAACGTTTATGTGCACACAGCACAACTTAATAATTAGAATATTTACATTTCTCTCTTCCTGCTACACTATTCTGCAATTTGGATTAATCATTCTCTTGCCTTTTATATACTCTTTCCATATATTTACACAAAAATAGACAATATATTATTCAATTAGGTCGTTTTTAAACAGCATATAAATGGCACATCACAGTTTGCATTCTTTTATACCTGGCTTCTTTTGTTCCACATTGTATTATAAATTCTTTCATGTTGTTGACTGTAGCTTTTGGTTACTTTTACTACTCTATAGTATTTCATTTATAGAGTATAAGCAATGTTTAACCACTCTGCTATTGATTGATATTTGGCTTAAGTCCTGTTTTTTTATATTCATGTTTTTTGCTCACTTTTTTTTCTTGTGCTATTTGTCACTGTCATAATGATCCAGAGGAGTTCTTTATATTGTGGTAGATAGCCTCCAAAAATGGCTACCACCAGTATTGTCCTTACCTGTTTTCAAATGATGCTGCCTCATCAAGAGGTGGAGTATGTTTTCCGTCTAGAATCTGGGCTGGCCTTGTGACTTGCTTTGATCAATAGCATACACTGGAAACAATTCTGTGAGAGTAGCAGGTCTAGGTTTTATGAGGACTGGCAGCTTCTACTTCCCCTCTTGACTTATTTTACTTATTCTTAAAAGATAGTTTAGCTGGGTATAGAAATATAAGCTAAGTTAATTTTCTTTTGGGACACTGAGGATAGCATTCAACTATCTTTGGGCTTTATTGTTGCTGTAAAAAATAAGCTGTTCCTCTGACTTCCACTCCTTTAAAGACAATCCCTTTTCTATCTCCACCCCTGGATGCAATTTTCCTATGTTATGTCTAGGCAAGAATTTCTTATTTCGTTTTATGCATTTATCATATATGTTTCTATTTACATAACTATTCATGTATGTGTATGTGTATATATTGGGATTTGTTTGACTTCTTTAATTTGTGAATTGTTCTTCTCATTTATGAAA
>NW_011888830.1:5066950-5074711 GCF_000151845.1 Pteropus vampyrus
AATATTTTATTACATATATTCAAATTAATTAATTCTGTCTTTGGCTATATTTAATAAGGCATCAATCCCATTTATAGAGTTCTTAATTTCAGTTATTATATTTTTATCTCTAGAAAATCTGTTTGGTTGTTTTTCAAGTTTGCTGAGTCACTTTATAGTTCCTTGTTACACAAGGATATTTTCAGTGTTGTCTTAGAATTTTTTTTTAGACATAGTAAACATAGTTGTTTTACAATCTTTATTTGATAGTTCCAACATTTGACATCTTTACAGGTCCGTTTTGGCTCTCTGTCTTATTTTGTTTTCTTTTCCTAATATTTATTGCCATAGTTTCAAATTTCCTTCTATAATTATTTACTGACTGTGTGCTGTCATTGTCTTTGAAAATTATTTGTGGTATCTCTATGAGTCATACAATAAAAGTGAATGCCTTCTTCTGTAGATGATTGCTTTTTTTTTTTTTTTCTTTTTGGTCAGGCACCAAGGGACTTTACAAGTCAGAGAACAATTTAAACTAAATTCATACTTGGAATTTTTTGGCCCATTTGAGTGATAAAATTTGAACTGAAAATGAACAGAAAGATTAGGAAGCCTTATTTTTCCTACTGTTATGTTTAATGCAAAAATGACTTTCTTCCTGACACCTGAGGTTGGAAGACTTATTTATAATTAATCCTTTTCTAAATGTGTAGTTACATGGGGTTTCAGCATAATCTGACAAGAATCTTGTACTCATTCTGGGCTTTAACTTATGTATTCCTCATCCATAAGATTCATCTGAAATAAAGTCAGTCTTTTCCAAAATTATAAAATGATAAGGGGTGAGGCAGCTTGAGTGCCCTGTTTACCTTTCTGGATTCCCCTAGCTTTGACTCAGTGATTTCTTACTACTTGGATCTTAAAATTTTTTAAATATTTTAAATATCATTTGAAGTTATTTTCAGTGGCAGGGCTGGTCCATATAACCTAGCCTGCCATATTGTAGGAAACAGAAATTCATTCATCAATTTAAAAAATTTCATTTACTGTATTTTTTAATATCTATTTGGAAAACGTTTTTATCTCTGGTTTATGATGTTTTATTTTTAATCCTTTTATTTAATAAGTTAACAGAATTATTTTATATTCTAAATGTTACCATTTCAATATCTGAAATATCTACAGATTTGATAGCTAAGATTATTGTTCCTATTGACACACATAAAATCTTATTTTCTTGTGTAGTTAATAATTTTTCCAATGGGAGCTAATTTCCATGGAATTTTATCAGCAGAAGTAATTTGAGGCTTAGTTTAAATATATATTTTACTGGAAAGACCTTGTTTCCTTTTTCCAGGCCTTTTGGGAAGCTTCCAACCTGGAATGGCTAAATCTCCTGTCTTCCACACACATGATCCATTAAAATTTAGCCCCAGGCTCACCAGAAATTGGCACATCTTTCAAGGCCAAAGCCAACTCCAGCACTACCTTCGAAGAATTGCACTTTCTTGTCTTATCTCTGATTATTTCTTCCTTCTTCTTCATTCATGCTATGAAAAGAAAGGTGTTTCATATATTTTATCTTTCATTTTTATATGTGCTATGCTGGAAGATATTTCTCTACATGTCAGTGAGACATCTTCTGGAAAATGGAACTCATCCTACCCTTTAAAACCTTCCTACCTAATTACCTTCTTCCACTCTGCCTGATCCTCCTCAAGGCTCATTTTTACATCCCATTCATCATGTTGCCATAGATTCCATGCTCAATAAATGTTTGGTGAAGTAAATAATTACTGAATAGCGAAAGAAAAATAAAAGAAATGTGTCAATGGGTAATACTTTATCAGCAAAGGATTAGTATACGACAAATACCTTCTTTGACCAGTTTTTAATTTTTAATTTATACATTTTATTCATTTGCAAAACTTGAAAGTAAATCTATTGTTTTATGAGTTATACAGTGTCTATTATTTTGTTAACATGTATTCACATATGACCTTAAAATTTAACCTATAAAAGTTATAAATATACATCTACCTTTCTTAATTTGATATAATCTTACTAGTATTTTCTTTATTGGCATAGTTATTAGATAGTTATTGTGGTTTTAAGCAAGAGCTGCTTCTAAAATCTAAGTGGGTTTTTGGGGGTTGAACAATTGAAAAGTAGTGTGATCCACTGACTTAACACTATTAATCTTGGTCAAAAACAAAATTTGCTCTCTGAAACAACTTTTAAATATTAATAAACATAACTTATGCTCAGTCAAGTCCATGCATTTCCACTATTATTTTGCTAAGACCTTAACATGCATGAAGATTTGCTAATAAGGTATCTTTTCAAGTATCAGACATCTTAAACCAAATTCCAAGTGGGTGGTAGGTTTTTGAAATGTGGTAATAATGTCTAATGGCATACCCTTTCGCTCAGAAACCTAAGGGAATCATGGTCAATGCCTTTACTTCCAGTAGTAAGTGAGGGACAACAGAATGTCCACCTTGGAAAGTTGGGTAAGCTGTGTAATATAGAAAACATTCTTGAGTCATCACAGAGATTCCTAAGTCATTATTCCCAGAAAATTATAAGAACACTAAGCAGAACACTTGGGAATTACAGTGATTGATATCCTTTCCAAGGTTCTCAAAGGTCCCAAATTCAGGGTATTTTAATCCAACCCTCATAATTTATATCTATTCAAACTAGGAAACTTTTCCCAAGTAATTAGAGGTTAGGAATAAAATGTCTCAATATATTTACCTGGAAAGGAAAAGCTAAGCGGAATTATGTTATAATGGAAGCTTTAAAATAAAAATTAGATAAGCCAGGGTGACTTTAGCTAATCATTACATTTACCTGCTCTTAAGTAAGACATAGGTGATGCCTTGCTAACCATTTTTTCTAAAGAAACACGTGACTCTTTTCTGGCTCCAGCAACCACATGAGCGTAAATTCAGTGTTGTACAGAATGTTTCCATTTCTTACAATTTGCATTAGTGGTGACACTACTTTATGACAGTCGAATGGGAATTTGCTCAAGATCTGGTTTGTTGTTTCAGTAAACCTTAATCTTTTAGGCAGATATGTTTGTCTCTCTGTAATCCAAAAAAAAAGTTTCTATACTGTCATCTCTCCTTCGGAAGAAAAAAAAAAAGGAAGAAAGAGAGAGAGCAGGCTTGTAAAAACAAAGATATTTTAAGACAGCAGTACTTGACTTTTCCTGCCTAAGTGAGAATTTCCTGTGGAGAGAGTTGACAAAGTGGGTTTGAGACAGCTTTCCTGTAATTAATTTTCTTTGTGTGTGAATTTAATACTGATGCAAGGGTGTTAACTCATTTGACAACCCCAAGGTTTAATGTCTAACCATCCAACGGGAAAGGAAGAACACGACTTCCCAGAATTCCTCATTAATTAGCTTCAGTCCTCACTCTATGATACTCATCCACTCATCTAAAACTGCTAATTGTTATCAATTGAATGATTTTCAGAATGCAACCAACACCTAGGACGAATGTAACTCATTTTACATTGCTTGTTGAACATCTCGGTAACAAGAAACGTTCACACTTATGACTCTGGGCCAGACGTGAACTTCTAGTTGAACAGAGAGATAGCATTATGTAGTGCAAAGAGCATTGAACTTGAAACAGCAATGACTGGATTCTTGTTCTACCTGATTGTGGATGAATTAAATAGCCTGAGGGCTATGAGTCTTAATTTCTTCATTGGCAAAATACAAATAAAGTCAGTCTTTTCTACTGCTAAGACAAAAAAGAAAATTATGATTTCCAAGGCACTAGTCCAACTCTATGGTTTTCTGCGAATAAGTGATATTGAAAGCTATGTATTTTGGACAATCAGAACTCTTGTGTGAAATATCTATTCACTTTGATCTTTAAGAGTTGAGGGGAAAATAAGAATTTGAAAATATCTACACCTATTTTATTTTCTCCTTCATTTCAATGCTTGGCTTTTACGGTGAAGCTGACTAAGATATTTGAGAATATAAAGGGTTTTGGATGAGTGACTACTGAGTGACTGAAGCTCTCAGGAAAGAATTTAAAAGATCTCAAAGGCATGCAGCCATGTTATATAAACATATTTTTAACTGTACTATCCTATCCACAGCACTGGCACCACAACTGTATTTAGTGAAATTTTATCCAAAAACTGAAAAGGTCTTCCAAGTTTGTTTGTTTGCTCTTCTTTTCTTTCTCAAAAACCATAAGTGAAAATCAAGGTAGTGTAGACAAACGTGTTCCGAGGATCCTAATGAGACCAAGACCATTTTAATTTCAGCCAGTTTCATCAAAACTGCCACTTCAGCCTCAAAGTGACTCCTAGGGAAGACATTCCAGTTACATTAATTTTTCTAGATGCTCATTCTTTTCAACTCCAAGGCAATTTATTCTTCCTTCATTTTTCCCTGCCTTCTTAAAGAAGGGGCATAGTTACATCTCTTTCTAACTTCTGACATCCAAAAGACTATTTCTATGACAGCCTATTATAGTTGTCATGAAAATGCATTTACTTATCTTTTATGCATGCCTCCCCTGCCCCACCAACTAAAATAAAGTTTGTATTTATTTTTCTGGAACTATCCAAAGTGGCCCTGGCTAAGCTTCAAATCTATTCTTCTATATGCTGTGGCTTTAAATTTTGCTGTCTGTACTTGGCAAAAAGAGATAACTGAGCAAGCTCAACAATAACTGAACTTGGAAAAAATGCAAGGGCAACTGACTAAAAGTCAAATTATGATTTTCATTCGATGAATTGTAAAACCCTTCGATGGTGCTAGTAAGGCTTCTTGTAATTATATCTCTTACATTTCAAAATAATTGCTCTGAATTATTTGTTTTACCACAGCCTTAAAACAAAACAAAACAAAACAAAAAAGCATCATTTCTATTTGCATGGTATACTATAAAAAATTTAAGAGCTCAGCCTTTCATTATAAATATTTCTGAAAAATTATTGTCTCACACTTGTTTCAATGACACAACAGCCCTTGGATGAAGAAGTAGACATATGGCTGTTATCCGTCTTTCAATAAAATGATTTGATATGAATATTCATGATTAAATTTATCTGCCCAGGAAGAACCTTGAAAACTCATCTTCATTTGTCATCTTTACCACACAAATATTTAAACTAACTCATAAAGATATTTTGAAATCCTTTTTTCTTTAAAGCATGCAGCCGCTTCTCTGATAAGTAGTCCAATTTGTCTCTCAAATAATCTTTATGTCTAATTTGAATCCTTCCTGGCCTTTGTACACTGATTTTTTTCTTATATAAAAGAGAGTAACCCAAGTTTTAAATTGGTTCTTATGCTATTTAAAATTAACATAGATATATATAGATGAACCCACTGTTTTCTGAATCCCACTTAGTAAGAAATCCATTTGCCTAAATCTCAAGGAGAATCGTTTAGACAAAACAAAGACACCGATGGTGATGTGTGATCCCAGTTAGTTGACTTCTCTTTTCCACTCTACCACAAATGGGTATTATTTTAAGGAAATCACCCAACCCTTCAGACTTCGATTTTTTCATCTGTGGAATGAGGAGGAATTTGTTTCTCTACCTACTGTTTATTGTCCACAAGAGAACAGGCGTTTGGGGGCTCATTCGCGGCTGTGCCCCTCTGTCAAGCACTGGGCAGTGCTATTGCTGGGGCTAGTAAGAGCTGCACTTTGTATTTTTATATCTGGTGGGTTTTGTTACAGTTATTTTTTCTTTAGGATAAGCAAACAAATACTATGAGCTTGTGATTGATCCCATTTTGCTATGAGATACAGCCAGACTTCTGCGAAGCATTTAATACCATTTGTTTTTAGGCAATAATGGTAGGTTTTCAAAAAGAAATGAATGTTGTTCAATAAACTTTGGAATTTAGCCCCCAAAATGGAAACTTACAGTATGTTTCAGTCTGTAGCTTGTTTAAATATAGCATTATACTCTGGACATTGATTTTTTTTTTTTTCATTCTACCATGAAAAATAAAATAGTGTCTTACTTTCCTGTGAGGGACCACACAGACCTACATCACCCAGCTTTCCGGTCTTTATTTACTATCTAATAGTAATGGAAGATGTAAATAAATAAAGCAAGTCATGGGATTATGTGGGAAATTTTGGAAGAAGGAGCCATTGGGTCAGTCCTACAGAAGTTATGGGAACTGAGGTAGGAGAGAGTGAACTTTCAGCTGGCTCCCAGAGGGCGAATTTCAGTAGAGATGGTAGGACACGTGCCACAGGAAGGGCACGATCCCATGTCATCGTCACTGTAGTGAATTTTACATATTGCCAAAGAACTAGAAAGAAATAGAAAAACAAGAAAAACAGTTTATGTATTGGAGTGGTGAATAATAACAATTTATATTTTTTCTGTATTTTTCCTTTTCTGCTACATTTATGCAATAAATTAACAGAAAGAGAGAATGTCTTTTAAATTTACTTAAAGACTTTTTTGCACATTACTTCCTCTTTTTTCTCTAAAAAATTTGGGATGGATTGGCTATTATTAGCCCCATTTAATAAGTAAAGAAATTAAATTTAAGAAGATTTAGTCATCAGAGTGAATAGGTAAAAGGTTGTTTGGCCCCATACTATTCAACAGCTGATTGCTTTTTCCTCTCGGGCTTCACACGCAAAGGTTTTGCCTTTTGAAATAAAACATTGATCCCTAAAGTTTTAGTTCTTCAACACTAGTCATTATAAAGTCATTTCTCACTATCTAATTTACTAAAATACTGTTTCCATCCTTGCATGTTCCTTCTTCTTGGCACTTCGACAAGGCTTAGGTACTTAAAGGAATTGTGAAACAGATAAAAATTAAAAATTAATGGTCTGCAGCAGTGAGGAAGCTCTAGTAAATTACTTCGGCTCTAGTCGAAGTGACTTTTATGTGCGTAAGGCCATGTGAAGGTCTGTATTAGTCACCAGGCTGATGAAGAAAAAGGTCAGGGGTTGTTGACAAATGCACCAAGCTAATCGCTGACTTCACTGCACCCACCTCAGTCTTCACTAGAAGAACGAAACTTTCTATAGAGGGACTTCGATGTAAATACTGTCAGAAACTCTACTCAAATATGCTTCGAATTCAGATATGCTTTTACAGGCATCTAAGCAAATGACTAAGCTGATGAGCCTTTTCCCATCTGAAGTAACACTGAGACTTGACACATCTCTAGTACTTAAGCATCTTGAAACCCAAGACACAAAGCTGGCATGCTGCTCCAGATGCCTGCATTCTTCACAACCAAGTAAGCCTTCAGCCTAGAGATACAGGAAAACAGTTCTACTGTCATACATGCACTCCATTTTATAGTCTAGGGCATGGTTCCCAGCACGGGATACAGGCTGTCTATGAGCCTGTGACATTGAGACTCAGACAAAAAGTCATGGACATTTTCACCCTCACCACCACCACTACCTCCGAAATGCTTCTCCACGCCAAATTTTTTATTCACAGGATACGCTGACACAAAAAAGCTAAATGAACTGCTGTCCTAACCTGTCTAGAAGTATTTTTCTACTACCTTCCTTACTCTACAGAAACGCCTGTTGATAAATAGAAGTAAATCTACCCAGCTCTCTTCCCCACTTCCATTAAAACTGTGCTGGATTTCCGTGGATCTGCAGTGCAGCACCCTGGCCTCAGTTCATCATTGTGTTTGACCCTTCCTTGCTCTAGATGTGTGCTGGCAGCTGAATCTGATTCCAGAGGTCAAACTCTAAACATTCCACTTCATCCCAATTCAGATCTGTCTGCTGCTGG
>NW_011888830.1:5075296-5106274 GCF_000151845.1 Pteropus vampyrus
TTTTTTACCACCATGAGCTGAGCTGACCCGATATGCTGTGGGAAAGGAGAGCATATTACTCTGGGAAAATGAGACGCATACAGAAAATAAAATGGTTAGGTTTTGCTTGGAATTGAAAATTGTTGAAGGTTGAAGACTGTAATGTAGGGAGTTTATCAACGGCAGCAGAATCAGTGGTTTTATCAGACCAGCAGTAAGGTCTGCAAAAAGGCACTTCCTGCTGATGAAATTATATAGCTAGAGATTTGGGTCCAGATTTTATACTCAGGAAGCCCTTGAAACCCTGTTTGCTGCTGTCATGCTGAGGAATTAATAGATTAGACATTAACCACTAAGAATGTTGAGGTACCCCCCAAACGCAGCATTTAGCAAAAGAACAGAGCGTCCCTCAATTCATAATAAAATGTAGAACACTTCATTTTCTATGAAGGCCATTTGCAGCAGCTTCTGAAACCACTCTTTATGTGAAGAAGACTCCTACTAAGTGTGTGAACTATTTAATTTCAAGTTTAATCTTGAAATTAAACTGGAGTTATTACCTGTAAAGGAAAAGAGGATAAGCAACTAGAGGTAAAACTCAGTTTGAATAAAATTATTCCTGTATATATGTTTGTTTTTGGTAAATACAACTTAGAAGCGTGTAAACTTCCCTACTGATACACACTGTGCAAATTGTTTCCTACATGTTAAACATATTTTAAACGAAACAAATGACAAATAATTTGGAGATTTAAATTACATCTGTTCAGTGAGTTAATTTGATTTTTACTTTGTTCATCTTTCTGAAAACATTTATTATACAGTCATCAAATATTTATCGAGCAGTTGCTATGTATTAATATTGGGAGGAAATAGGGAGAGGCTGGCAAAAGGGTGCAAACTTTCAGTTATATGATGAATAAAGTCTGCGGAGCTAATGTAAAATATTTTAAGTATGGTCGATAACAAGGGAGAAAAAGAATTAAAATTGTATACGATAGAGGAAAAATTATCAGAATTGCTTTAAAGAATGTGTTAAATTCAGTAGAGTCTATTCTTGTGGCTACTGGGTATTTCTGGTATCTAGAAAGTATTTGCGAAATCTGTTATCTAGAAGTATTTTCTGGTATCTAGAAAGTATTTGCATATTTTTTATAACTCATTCAAACATATCAGAACATTCTAGAGGAGATACAAAAGTAAAACAGTAATCATAGTATTGTGAGATACATGTATGCCTAAAACATTAAGGAAGTTCAGAGGAAATGCTCAGAAGAGGACACTTAACTCAGTCGAAAAACTTCTAAAAGGAGGTGATTCTTTAAATAGATCTTAAAGGAACAAAAAATGGGAGAGAAGTTTACCCAGGACAGAGGAACAGCACAAAGAACATGGCATTCAAAACAATAAACAGGAGTGTTGAACTAGATAGTTAGTGGAATATAATGAGCTATTTGGTGAGGAAGGTCCACTGAAATCAGAGTAATAAGGACTCCTTGTAAATCTAAACTTGGTGCTAAAATCAGTTAGGAACAAATAAAGGGATTTAAGACAAATGCATGAGCATTAATTAGAAACGTTGGCTGGAAACAGTATGGAGGATGAATTGAAGAGAAGCTAAACTGAGGCAAGGAGACTAGATGGAGTGAGTCACTCTGTGATGTCATCCTCAGAAGAATTATACAAATTTTATTCATTCATTTTTTGTGGTGTATAACACCTACAAGAAAGCCTAGCAAATCCACAAACCAGAGTTCAGCTTAAGCTGTTTACCAGCGTAAGCCATTTACTGGCGTGAGTACAGCAGTGTGGACTGACTATGCAGACAGCAACCCCAAAGCCTTGACTGTCCTCATGTCTCAACTGTGAAGTGCAAAACATATTCATTTAAAACACATTTGGAGAAATTTAAGTAATCATCACTTCTCTCTAGGAACTAATAACTGAAAGTAAAATATTTCATCTTCATTAAAATATTCTTTTTGGCAAGGTTAATCCCCAAGTTTTTCTTCCTTACTAAGGAAAAGCCATTGTTCTATCTTCAGATGTTCTACAGGTGTCAAATCTTTATTTTAAAAATGTTTTAAGATGACTTAGAGTAGTTAGAGTAATTCCTCATAGAACCTCAGTCAGGGACACCCTCGTGTCATTTTATATAGAACTGTTTATTTAACTGTATACTACACAGTCAGACAAAGGAGTCAAAATCTGTTTTCTATGCATTAGCTGTGTAGCTTTAGGCAAATTATTTAAGATCTAAGTGCCTTAGTTTCCTTATCACTAAAATGAATATAACACAAGCCTAATAGAGTTTGTGTAAGGATTCAATATGATAGCCTATATAAGATACTTAGCATAGTACCTGCCACTTAGTAATCACCCAATAAGTAAATCTTAGCTTTTATTAGCCCTGGAGGATAGAATTTTGCTTGGGAAAAAAAAAATCATTAAATTGGAAAAAAAAAAAAAAGCAGCTATATTCCCGTAACAAGAAATAGATCAAGCATTGATACCCACTGAGAAATACTGACTTGGAGAAAAATTAGAAATCTTACCTAAGACCAGCTTCACACATGTTTTACCTTTGAAAAGATGACCTCATTGGAGGAAGAAAAAAATAGTCAAATCCCTAAAGATATAAATATCTGAATCTGTGTTATTCATGAAATATAAAACCAAACTTTTAATTAAGAAATATAAACATCTTCTTCAATATTTCTAATAAGTAGTGAAAATAATACAATTCAGTCTAAGAAAGAAAGATAAACAAAAATAAATAAATGAAAAATAGAAATAATTTTCCAGTTATAAGGTTGAGATCCTTGGCAGAAATCATTTAAAGAACTTAAATATCCACTCAATTTTCTTCTCAAATATTAGTATTATATATGAAATATCATATTTTAATATTTAATAAAAATACCTATAAATCAAATTCATAATACAATCAATACAATATAGCTTATATATTCACACTTTAAATGTGAGGAATTACTTTAAACATGCAACTATACAGAAATGTATGTATTTTCTGTTTAATTATGGAAATTCTTAGACAAAGATTTTAGAACAAACCTAATAAACATGAATGACTCTTTTAAATGCAAAAAAGGTCATAGTTTGAAAGAGTAACGTGTTTTTTGGTTTCTTTGCTTTTGATTTCTAAATTACAGTTATTGTTTCACGTATAGTACATAGAATTGATTTTTACATCTGTGATGTTTTTCATAAGCAAGACATTGAAATAAATCAGAGTGGCCTTCTCCAAAGCAAGGGACAACATATCTAACAAAGTTCCCAAGTTAAAAGAAAAGCTTCCCAGCATCGAATTTGATGGAAAAGGGGGCTGCATTTTAATAGCTGTACAGAGTCCTTCCCGGGGAAGCAGATTTACTTGTGTGCCTGTGTAGTGTCACTTATCCACAACAGTGTACAGCGCATGTGCCTGCAGCTACATCATACTAATGCGACGCCACATCATGTTTTATATGAGTTTTCAAAGGTATTCAAACAGGTTTTGTATCCCTTTTCCACATACACACTGAATGATGCCTGCACTCGAAAAGAAACCGAAGTTACTTTCCCTCGGTTGCATCCTGCACCACGCTGCCCAGAGAGCACAGAAACGGTCATTCCCCTCTTGCCCAGTGGCAGAGATACACAGCTGTTTTCCTGAATCTGAGACCATCTGAGAAGCAAATTGATATGAGTTTTTACAGGCAGGCATCCAGAATCATTCAGAAGTTGCCATTCTCTGCATTTGCACCCTCAACTTTCATTTCAGGCACTGTCATACGGCCCCTCTGAACACTGAGGCTGCCTTTGCCTTCTCTAAGCTACTGACTCGCTTCCTGCAGGAAGCACATGGCCTTGGAAACAAAAACTCACTTGAGCAAAGAAGTTCCTAGCCATCCCTTCTATCAAGAGTTAGGTGGAGCATGAGAACCCTGCTACAGAGTGACTGTGGGGCTGTCAGTGGGCCTGGGATGTTTTCAGGCCAGACTACCTGGGAAATGGCCTGCTCCTGTCCGTCAGGGTGACTGACATTTCAGGGACCGCTGAAGGGTTAGAGATGTGTTTTTATTTTCAAGAGGTGGAAGTCAACCTTTCATTTACTTACCGTCAGTGGAGAAGTGAAATTGAGTATTCTTGCTTTATTTAGTCGCTCTTTGTACGTGCCGATGAAGACATAGGCTGTATTAAATCATGGTTCATTCACAACAGCTTCAGCAGTTGGGCCTTGAACTGATCAGATGGCAAAAGTGTTAAAAAAAAAAAAATCCATCATTGGTTTCATTAACAAAGTATCCAGCAAGACAGAATTTAATTCTTATTTTATGTTATAACTTAAAAATAAAGCAAATTCTGTTAGCAGATACATAATGCTATTTTTCCAATATCAGTTATTAAATTAATATTTTGGAAAGAGTTGTCCTCGGTGATTACTGTGGAAGGCGGGTGCGAAGAGGAGCACTTCTGTGTCGGGGGAGTGCTTTCTGTTGCTGTCTCATCCCTTTCTGCATTGTGGTTCTCTGTTCTCTTGCTATTCATCCAATGTAATGTTGCCGTCTGTAATACAGTGGATATATACAAAACTCACAAAGTCTCTTCCTTTGAACAGATATAGCCTTTTTTTTTTTACTCAGATTATGAGAAATTCTGAATATGTTAAGACCAACATAAAGAACTTTAAAGATAAAAGAACCTCCTTGCCATGGTATATACCTTTTGTTGCAATATAAAACCAGGAAAAGGTGAACACAGTTCTTATTTATAAATATTAATCATTATATTTCCTGTGACTTATACTTTCTTGTAAAATAGACACACTACTGTCGACAAAATCCCAGAGCCCTTTTCAGTTCTATACTTTTCAAAAAGTACAAATGAGAAATATGTAAAAAAGAAATTACTATGCAGCGCCTGAAAATTATTTTTTTCCTCCTGAAAACAGCTGATTTTAGAGCTATTCAGTTTCCTGTGCTGCAGTTGATGAGGTCACTATCACCTCAACCAGCAAAGGAAGTTAAATTCCTTTCAATGGCTTTGTTGCTTTGGATGTTATCCAGTGGAGCAAGAACCTTAAATTTGATTCCTGACAGATAAGCAAAAGAGGGACAACTTTGTAAATACTCTTACTTAAAAACACATTTATTTACAGACACGTACTCAGCTATTTGGGGTCAAAATACATGCTTATTTAGCACATTTGATATAATAAGGATAAGTACTAGATATACCTTGCAGTCTGTAAGATTAAACCAAATTGCATGGGGTTTTATATGATACAATATCCTATTTCTAATAAATAAGAGATTTATTTTACCACCCTTGGATTTAGCTCTGAGCATATATTTGAGTCAAGCTCTAATGTATCAAAGACAAAAAAATATTTTTTTTCTTAAAATACATGTTTTAGTTTTCAACTGAAAACATTTCTAATGAATTTGTGGCTATTGGTAGCAAAATCATTGAAAATGTGGTTTAATTTATGTAGTATAATATTAAAACATCCAGGTATAAAACAGGAAATTCCAATTATCTAAATTATTTTGGTAATGCACATCAACGTTTATATCTGAAATAACTGGATTATATGTTTTATGTTGTTGGGTATTTTTTTTTGAGATACCTATTACAAAGTTGAGTGTACTTTACTGAGAGGTAAAAAATAATATTGACGATTGTAAATCTATTTACCAGTTTATGTCACGTTTATCAACCCACTCTACTAGCAGTATGAGAACTTAGTGGCAAAATGCAGCCAGCTGAGAATACTGAATACCATTTTGTTCTTGTCCACAACATAATTTCGTTTCAATTTATGAAAGTGTATTTCAGTTCTGAAATTATGAGACTGTACTAACTCATAAAGTAAGTTTAAGAAGTTTTAGGAATATAAAACTTCAGCTATTACATTTTATGTGCAAGGTAATTTAATAAAATAAGACAAACTATTCTTTAATAAAAGCTATGAAAGAGAAACTATATAAGAGAAAAAGTGGCTCCAGAAAAGTTTGACTTTAACTGTAAGCTCTCTCCGTGCCTCTCTTTCCCACCATCTACACTGTTTAAAAAAACAAACAACAACAACAACAACAACAACAATAAAAACCCAATACTGAAATATTAGCATTAGTATTATTAACTATTACATAGTGAGCCCTGGCTTTCAGGTAGGCACTATGCTAGATGCTTTAAACTTATCTCCTGTTTCAGAGGTGAAGCCTCTGCCTCCCCTACACACATAATTTGGTTTAAAAGCTTTAGGAGTAATGAGAAACAGCCACAAGGCTTGTCCAAGCTTATTCACATTGCTGAGAAAAATCCACCTGGTAGAATGAGCTGGGAATGTAAAATACCAATTGATAGTAGCAGTTGGTTAGTCACATTTTTACTATAATAACTATGTGATGTGCTAACGTCCAGCCTCTTAGAAGTTCTTCTTCAGTTTTGGATTCTTCCATTTACGTGTTGATTTACCGGCTCCTATAAATCGGCTTTACACTAAAGTGTTTCCGTTATTGAAATGAGTTGTTTTTTGTTTAAATGTTGAGCCATCGTTAGGATGGACAATTATTAGACAACATAAGGGGTAGAAGTGCATCCAGAACAAGGTTGGTTTGACATTTACATACTGTATTCTTTATATAAATTTGGCAATATGCATTCTGGAAATTAGGAATTTGTAATATAAAATAATTTAGTTATGAAACTATAGAAACTGTAATTCACATTTGCCTATGCAAATGTGTGAAGGACAACATCGACCTATGAAATGATGTTCTTTCTTTTACGCTATGCATACAAATTCGAATGCACGCAGATTACAGATTGTTTCACGACTTATCAGAGCCTTGGATCACTTACAGTAAAACCTCTTCTCTTTCCTTATTCCCGGAGATTTGCTTCCAAGCAAACTGAGGTAAGGAAGCCAGTCTTTCAGGTTCATAAAGCTTCATCAAAGTGAGTGTTCTACATAGTTTCTTGCCAGATGATCACAGCTTTTTCTTTTAACCTCAGTAGAAAGTTAACAGTTGTGATGTTTCCTTCAGATATTTTATTTTCCTAAATTAATAATTTGGGAGATTTTTTTTAAAAGCAAAACAGTGACCCCAGCTAAATTACTTACATGAATATGTACCTTGAGGGTGAATTTTATAATATAAAATTATATGTAACACTATTTTGTTAACACTTTAGATTTTAGTTAAATCCTTGAGGCATGGTCTATGTAATACCTAATGACCCAAGGGGCTTAAGGTGTTACATTCATTGAAAAAAAAAAAAATCAGTAGATATTTTAATGCATATTTTACATACTTTTGTGAACTTCTAAAAGTACATGAAATTTTCATGCTGGAAATAATATGTTAATTCAGATTTCCTAAATGTTACCTTATACAAAAATCATATCTGATTTATATGAAAGAATAGGCTCAATTTCTCTAAAGCCATTTTGGAAACATTTTATGTTTTAGTAATTTATCACCTTCATTTAAGTGGATAAGAAGTCCATATTTTATAACTACATTTGGAAATGAGAAAACTCAGAATATGTCTCCATCTCTCAAAAGAGAAATCCCCCTAGACCTTAGGGACCATTTTCATTTACTGGCTTAATACATTCTGCCTCATTCATTTTTATATTTAAGATCATTAGATGGTCCCTCTCCTCCAGCACCCACACAGTGCCACAAGAATAAATGAATATGCAAGGAGTGCATGTGACCCTAGACTTACAATACCTTACTCTGCCTTACGAAGATCAATTGTGAGCAGAAAGACTTGTCTGAGTTTTGGCACAAAGTAATAGTATGACCTTGAGTCTGTCATTTTTCTCCTCTTGCTCAGATTTCCTCACCTTACAAATGATCACACTGGCTGAGAATTCCAAAGGTCAGGTTGGTGGCTAGTAAACTGACCAGTCAACAAAGATGCTGAATGTGAGGCTTGTTCCCTGGGCCTGAATGTCCCCTGAGCCCCTCCCCCTGTCTTACTTTCAGCCACGTGTACACACGTACAGTGGATGATATTTCAAGACCTCGCCAACCCTAACACTCCACGGTCTTTCACTCATCAAGCTAATTTCCAGGCTAGAATCTTATCCTACATAATTATGTAAGGAAAAGCTTCTGTATGGACTGAGAACATGGACTTACAACACTTTTAAAATTCATTCCCAATATTAGGAAAGCAAAGAACTCTCTATTCAGTTGAATAAAAGGAACCTTATAAACGTCGGAAGTTGTCGCTAACATATAATTGCTAAAAAAGTTAGACTTTCTATGATGGTGACCGTTCATTAATTTGAGAAATAGAAAGCATTTCCAAATTTCAGCAAATATATCAGACTTTAAGGGAAAACAAACCTGTACAGTAGGCTTACTCCAAAAAAAACAGTGGCGTCAATAACAGGAAAAATTATAATGATGACCGACTTCAACCTCTAAGGAGGAGATGAACAGGTTATTCTACCGCAATTTAGAATACTTGGACTCTCGTTTCAGAAAAATTGCCTTTTCATGAACAACTTGCTATGGATAGAAACGAGTCAATAATATAATGGAAAACAAAACAAAAGTATTCATGTTAATTTTATAACAAATGGGGAAGGTGAGTGATAGGGTACACTTCTTATAAAAGCAATATAATTCATCTTCAGTGAATGTTGACAAAATAGCTTCAAAACTGCATCAACGAAGGCGTGTTGGGCAGGCATTTAGCTAGGAATTTCCTGACTTTGGCCCCTAGATGACCTCACAGTTAAATGGTTAAAGCTAACGAAAAGGAACTTAAATCTTACATGTTTATGGTGCCATTCCCACTTTGCTTCTCTCTTTATTGTTAGCTTGGATTCATATAATAAAAACCAGATATTATATTGAGGCACAATTACAATACTTTGAAATGTTACATTGAAAAAAAAATTAGATACTCTTTTCAGTTTCCATCCTTTTTGATGTGCTGTTTTTGTTCATTTAAAGTGTAACAGAATTAATTTATGAAAATAAAGCCACATTTAAAAAAAAATACCATAAATTGCCTTTCTTCTAAATTCAAATGAGAGCTGCCAGTCGAACATCATATCATAAGAGAATTCTTTATTCTATCCTTATATGTTAAGGAATTATTTAAAATTAGGAGAAAAAATAAAGTGAAAGTAAAAATTTTTTTTCATGTGCCTTTATGTGAATGGTCATGGTAATATAATTTTAACCATCGACAGTTTGCCAGGGCACGGGTAACACAAAGGCGGGTATTATTTGATGTATCTGGTCTATAGAAAAGGAAAACAACGTCTTACATATAATACTATTGGATCTGGAGGTTTATAAATTTCTCAGCAACATTCTCACACATTTAGACTTACAGTACAGACAATATTAGGATTCAATAGAAAAATTTTCAGCATTCTACTTACTAATCTTAATGAAATATTCATTGAATTTCATGTTTTGAAAAAAAGAGAATATGATCTTTCAACAACTTCATCTGAAACCATTTGAAAATCGAAGTTTCATCTAAGAAGCTATTTTCTTTGAAGCCTATTTATACAGTTCTAAATTCCCTTGAGCCTTCTTTTTAAGGAAAGATCAGATTCATCTTACCCAGGAGGAACTATTCCAAGACTTAGGAAAGTAAGTTTCCACTATTTCAACCTGTAACATCGCCTTAATCTTTTTCATTTGCATTTCAAAACTTCTCAGTCTCAAAGGGGGAGGAAAAAAAAGGTAAACAGATCTTGTTTATACCTTCCTGCTGTTTTCAATTTCAGTGTATCTAGTTACAAAGAATATCATCACTTCCAGCATTAACATTTATGGTTAAGGACCTGAGGCCACCCATCTATGCGGAAGGCCTGAAGGTAATCTTTAAGTTGCCAGGGGTAACATCAGGACCAGGTCTAAAGTACTGCACAGATGAGCCCAAGATACCAGTTGCCCTAGTTTCAGAGCAGCCACAATTTGTTTGTAAATTATTTTCAGAGAGCTCTGCTGTTTTCCACCAGCTGAAAAGGCACCCCGGGCATGTCACAATGCTGTAGACAAGTGTCATAGCAGAAATAGAAACAGCTCGGTTGGCATCTGGTCCCCTGCCGTGGCAGCTCCACTTACCTCTCTACCTTTAGCTGGATGCTCCATTTGGGAAAAGGAGTTCGTAGATTGCAAACACATACAGCTCTAAACTGTTATTTTGAATACATAGTCAAAAAGAGACTCAACCTCTGCCTTCCTTGTAAGTTTCTGCAGTGGATAAAATGAAAATTAGACAAAATCTACTCTACACTCTGATACAGTGCATTATAAATGACTTTGAAATGCGTCACCTCATGTAATTTTCTGAACTGTTCTCAGAGGTGGGCATGGCTCTCAATCCCAGTTTGGAGATAAGGAGCCTGAGACAGGTGGTTGGTTCTCCCAGGACCATAGAACAGAGGGTTAGCTCAGGCCAAACCAGGTATTTTGGTGCCAGCTCTTCCATACACAACATTGACTTTCTAGATTATGTGCTCCACCCTGATTAATTCCCAGTATAAGAGGTTATGCAAGTCAAATAGTAGAATATCAAAGTTTCTATTACTATCGATTATGTGTTTATAATAAATAAGTGTACCTCTCTGTCTTCCATTCTCCTGGCTGAGTATGACCCTGTGTCTCTCATTTATTTGTTAATATTCTTGAGCTTTCTCAATATGTGTGTCTACCTTATATAGATTTTCATTTGTCCTGAGGTTTCATTTCTTCCTATATCAGTGTTTTTTTCAAAATGGGTAGTATAGAGCCCTACATGTTTTTCAAAGATACTTCCGGGACCACTGGGGAAGGTCAGTTGTGGGGGACTCACCAGGGGAGACTCTGGATAGTCCAACTTTTCTTAGTATACTGAGATTTGTATGTAATATATCAATTTCAAAAAGGCCTTTGGGGTAGGGGGAGAAAAGGGGAAGGAGGAAGAAGAGAGGCAATAACAATAAAAGGGCAAGAAGAAGGGGGAAGGAAGGAAGGAATGAAGGAGGGGAAAAGAAGGAGGGAGAAAGGGAGGGAGGAAGAAAGGAAGGGGAGGGAGAAAAAGAGGAAAGGAGGGAGGAAGGAAAAGAAGGAAGGAGAGAGGAAAGGAAGGGAGAGAAGCTAAAAGATACCATCCTAGACCATGAGGTATTAATGTTAATGAGAAATTTGAATTTGGAATCAGGGAGCATTAGTTCTGGGGTCTTCGTGAGGCAAGTGATAGATTCAGTCAGAGACTGTGAGGAAGAGTTCATACTGGATCCTGTCCATGCAGTGTTGGTGCCCTGACATCTTAGGAACACAGGCAAGCCCTTACTGTCATAAAGGTCCAGCAGGCCAGCATCTCCTCTGCAGTAAGCAGGCTTCACCAGATGAGACGTCTGTGCCATACTTCAGAGGCTATCCGACTTCTGGAAGCCCCCCAAGGCCCGGACAGTGCCCAAGTTACCCCTTTGCTAGCACAAGTCTCTCCCAAACCTGTTTTCTGGCACCAGACATGCTTATAGAAACTCCAAAGAATGCTCCTCTTTTTTTTTTTTCCCAATAATATTCCACCATGAGTAGCAGTGAGATGTGTCATCTAAAACAACTATGGGCATTTTTTGCCATTCCCCTACCCACCCAAGGACATTTAACAAGAAGACTCATATCTAATGAGGGCAGGCTAGAAACAGTGCTCCTAATATTTCCACCCACATACAGTGGTCCCCCCAGACACAAGTATCCATGGTGCCTGAGTTGACACTGACCCGAGGGCATGGAGCTGTGAAGTTCATTGCTAAAGTCACTGCTTGGACTCTCCTCCTGACTCTGTGTTCTCTCCCATCTGAGCTTCATGGTTAATCCTGAAAAGATTTCTGTTATGGTCATAATCAGTTGTAGATGGGGCAAAGTGAGTCAGAATAAATTGAAATCCATCTGTTTTCCAGGAAGAATTGGGACATAAAGAGAAAGTATGGAGGCAAAATGCCATAGGTCTAGATGGCTCTGGTATTGTCAGTGATTTTGGAGATCATTTGAAACATCTCCCCAAAATTATGTTACTAGTTTTTGCATATTTTCTGACTTTCATTAAAGTGAATATATTCCTCTTAACAGTCTTTTGACATTCCTCTTTGGCATGCTTTTTTGTTTTTGAGGTTCACCCATGTCGTCAGGTGTAGCTATAACTTTTCCAATTTTATTACTATATAGTATCTAATGGTATGAATATACTCCAGTATATTTTTCTATTCTACTGCTTTGGATTTGAGTTGTTTCCATTTTTTTACTGTTAAAAAAGTTCTGCTATAAACCTTTTGTTTATGTCTTTTGGTGAAGTCATAAAAAATTTTTTTCTTTTGTATACAGCTCGGAATGGAGTCACTAGGTCATATAGTGTAGTTATATACAAGTTTACTAATGTCAAAATATTTTCCAATTTAATCATGTCAATTTACACATCTACCAACAGATCAAAACTGTTCTAGTGATCTGCATCTTCACTAGAATCCTAAACTGTCTGATTTTTAAATCTTATCTCTGTGCCTAAATTTGCAGAATATATATATTTGAATATATAATATATTTATATATATAAATACTTTATGAGTTTTATGTGTTACGAATATTGCCTTCAGTGGGGTGGCTTATCTTTTTATTCTATTTATGGTAACTTAATAGCAATGTTTTTTTAATGTGTTTAAAACTTATAATTTTCTTTTATTGATTATGCTTTTTACATCTTGTTTAATAAATTCTTCTCTATCTCAAGGTAATAAATATATCCATATATACTTTCTTGTAAAAGTTCATAGTTTTGTCTTTTCCATGTTGGTCTTTTATTCCCCAGAATTAATTTTTGTGAAATGTGACGTAGTATCCATTTTCTTTTTTCTAAGAATAACCAAATCTTCCAACCGCATTTAATGAAAGAACTATTGGTCTGCACTAATCTATAGTAATAGCTCTGTCATAAGTTAGGTTTCCGTGTTAAATGCATCTGGATCTGGGCTCTATAGTTTGTCCTACTGGTCTATCCCTCAATTAATTTCATACAGTCTTAATTACTAAGACTTCATTAGTCTTGCTATCCAGAGGGTAAATTACCCCCACCTTTCAGTTCTTCCAGACTGTGCTACTGTTAGCTTTGTGCTCGTCCATATAAACTTGGGAGACACTTTTTCAAGACACACACACACACGCACAGGAATTCTATTCCTGTTGGAATAGAATTATGATATTCTAGTTTATTTTAGAGGGAGTGATATGTATATACCACTTACAAAACTAGGAAAATAACTTTCCTTTTTAAATTTGTCAATTTTTGTTTGTTTGTTTTTATCATACTGGATGTTGAATTTTATGGAATTCCATGTCTGCATTTGAATTTTTTCCCTTTAATCTGTAAATATGGTGAATTGTACTATATTATTTCCTAATTAACCAAATATATTAACCAAATATAATTAACCAAAAACAATAGTTCAAACACAATAAAAGTTACAGTCAGGGCCGATAATTAGATTACAGGAGGCTGTTCTCCACAGAGCCATTTAGAAACAATCTGACAGTGACCCTTTAATCTTTAATATATGGCTTCCAAGGGTCAATCTGGTGGTAGTTATCCCCACTGTAATCCACAGGAAAATGTAAAGAACATGGAGAAGCACAGGTGAGATGGTTTAGAGGCCAGGCTTGGCATTCAAACGTATCAGCTCTTATTAATTCTCTTGGATAAAACTCAGCCACAGAGGATACGTTTTCTAGTTTGGTACCTAAGAAGAAGTGAGCATAAATTCAATGAGAAACTAACTATCCTGCCAAATGAGCTGAATCATCTTGATTTTTTAATTTTCAACCTATGTCTTATTGATAAATGGACCCAACTAGATATATTATGCTTTAAATACTTATCTTGATTTGATTAGCTAATAATTTTGTAGGATTTTTGCATTGTTTTACAGGGCAGAGAGAGATTACTCAAAAATTTCCTAAACTCAGTAAGACTTTACAGTTATTGTTTGTATAGTCAATATTCAGGATTTTGTTTTTTTTGGATTCATATATTTATTCATCCTCCTGGATTTTCTTGTTTCAATCTGGCGTCTTTTTCATATTCTGAAGAAATATAGAGATAAAGTTACAATACAAGCTTAATAGAAATGATTTTTTAACTGTCTTCTTCATTTTCAAAGAGTATTTACACTGAGTATAGAATCCTAGATTAGCAGTTGTTAATTTCATCATTTTAAATATTCATTCCATTTTTTCAGGCTTCGATAATTTAAAAGTCCAAATGGCAGCTGTCAATATAAGTAGTCCTGAATGTAAAAGGGCTTTTTCTTCTTTATGCTTTTAAGATTTTTCTCTTTGTGTTTGGTTTTCAACATGTATTTTAAAGCTTAGTTATCAAAAATATCCATCCTTAGGATTATTATGTCTTCTTGACTCAGGAAAATGTATCTTACTGGGTATAGAGAGAGATTTCAGAATAAAGACTGCATTGTCTGCTGTTAATATAGCGATTCCAGATTTCTTTGGACGTGTTTTTGCATGGTATATCTTTTTTCCATCCTTTGATGCTTAGCATATCGTTACCTTTTATTTGAAGTTTATTTCCTGAAGCCAGAACATAGTTTGATGCTTACTTTTTTATCCAGCTTGATGTTCTCTACACTAAATTTGGAGAGTTCAGACCGTTTTCTGGTAACATGATTATGGGTATGTTTGACTTGAAGCATATTTTTCAATTTGTTTTCTATTTGTCCCATCTATTCTTCTCTCTTTTCCTGCTGTCTTTCAAAGTGAGTACTTTTTAATATTTAATTTTATCTACTGTAGTAGTTGAAATAATAGCATGCCAAAGATGTTCACATATTAATCACCAGAATCTATTAATATGCTACATTATATAGTAAAAAGGAGTTTGCAGACGTGATTAAGTTAAGGGAGTTAAGATGGGAAGAGATTCCTGAATTGTCCAGGTGGGCCCAATATAATCACAAGGTTTTATATAAGAAGCGAGCAGGAGGGTCACAGCGAGGAGGAGAATGTGATGATAGGAGCGAGATGTTGGAGCGATGTGAGGGACGGACCCCAAGCCAAGGAACACAGTCAGTTGCTGAACGATGAAAAGACAAGGGAAAAAAAATCTCCCCTCAGAGCCTCTCGAATAAACCAGTTCTTCCAGAACCTTGGCTTTATTCAAGTAATACTTAGTTTGGGCTTCTGACCCCCAGCACTAGAAGTGAATACATCTGTGTCGTTTTAAAGACTAAGTTTGTAGTAATGTGTGACAGACGCGATGTGAAATGAATATAGATTTTGGTATATGAAAGGGGGGCACTGCCATAACAAATACCTAAAATTCTGGAAGTGACTTTGGAATTGGATAAAGGACAAAGGTTGGAAAAAATTTTGAGGCACATGATAGAAAATGTCTAGATTGAATCGAACAGACAGACCGTTAGCACAAACATGGATGTCGAAGATTCTGTTGGCGAAGTCTCGGAAGGAAGTGAGGGACATGGAAATGGAAACTGGGAATCCTTGTTACGTAGTGTCGGAACCTTAGCTGAATTGTGTCCTACTGTAGTTACGTGAAAAGCTAACTACTAATAAACAATGAACTTTGGTAATTAGCTGAAGATATTTCCAAGCACAGTGTTGAAGGTGTAAACTGGTTTCTTCTTGCCACCTATCGCAACATGTGAGAGGAAAGAGAAAAACCGAGAGAAGAACCTTTAAGCACAATGAAACCAGGACTTGATGACTTGGGAAATTCTCAGCCTTCTAGCTTATAAAAGATCCTAAATTAGGAGACTTACTGCCAAAAATGCATGCTCTAGAGAGAGAGCCAAGAGTGTGGCTGGCTGCACAGCCTTTGCTAGTACCTTGAAAGGATCAAAATATTCGGTTACACAAGGGCTTTTTAAGAGATCGGGCATGGATCCGTTCAGCCATCATAGCAGAAGCAAAAAATAGAGCTGAAGGTATCTGGCAGAGTAAATCCCTGTGACACACACAGGAGGCCCACGTGGTTTTCGAGCACGTGTGTCAGTGGGCACTCTACCAGCGTGCACTGAAAGAAACGGAGAAGACAGAGGAGAAAAAAGACCATCACGCTCCCAAAATGCTACAGGCAGGAGACAGGCTAACAGAACTACTCAGCTTCAAGCATGCTCGACCTTTCATGAGAAACGACGGCTCCAGGGATGGAGCTGTGGACCCAGAGGGCCGAGCCTCAGAAAACACAGAAGGTAATTCCCAGGCCTTGAAATCTACTGCGGTTTACCCATTTGGATTTCAAATTGCTCAAAACCAGTGACATCTTTTTTCCTTTAATTTTCTCCTTTTTTGAGTGAGAACGTCTATAATTAATATCCTACATCTGATCTAGTATTGTATTCTGGGAGTAGCCAACTTGTTTTCTAGTTGACAGGTCCACAGATGGAAAGGGTGGGCGGGGGGGACTTTGTCCCCAAATGGATTATACACAAAGTCTTAACAGTAACTCATCATTTAAATGATGAGATTTGGGGCTTTTGAGCTAATGGGACCTAGATGAGATGTTTGAATAACAGTTTGTTATGGCAGCAGCAATAATAAATAACTGCTTCTACTCTATTGGATTATTAACTATAACTCTTTGTTTTATCTTTTTAATGGCGGTTGTCAGGTCTTCAATACATATCTTCAAAAAATATATTATCACTTCATATCAAATATTATTAGAACCTCAGAACAATATACTTCATTCTTCCCACTAGTTCTTTATGCTATTGTTGTATTACATTTTACTTCTAAATATTTTAAATCTCATAATAGCTGTTAGGTTTTTTGCTTTAAACAGTCAATTATCTTTAAAAGAAATTTTTTAAATGAGAAAAAATGTACTTTATATGTTTTTTCTGCATATATACTATTGGCCATACTATTCTTTGTACAGAGCCAAAATATCATCTAGTATCCTTTTTCTTCTGCCTGAAGAACTTATTTTAGCATTTCTTATAGCACAAAACTGCTAGTGTCAAATTCTCTCAACTTTAGTTTTTCTGAAAATGTTTTAGTCGCTGTCTTTACATAAAATTTTTTTAATAAGTAATTCTTGATTGACAGTTTCTTTTGACTTCTTTAGTCATTTAAAAAAGTCATTCTGTTTCTTTCTTGCTCATAGATTCAGACAAGAGAGCTATACTCATTTTTATCTGTGCTCCCTGTGTGTAATGTGCCCAAGTGGAAATTTGATCAACATCTTTACCCCTTTCAAAAATTTTAAATACCCACATTCTTTCCAAGTTCAAACATTTCTTTGCATAGGATAGCATAGTTATGTATTTTAGTTCTGTCCTATATTATTTTTACTCCTCGTGCTGTTAGTATTGTTATGTTATGAAGTCAATATTTATCTAGATTTTCCTGTACATTTCTCAGTTTACTGCTTTTTATTCTTTCTTGCTTCACAGACCTTCCTTTGGGATTTTTTTTTTCTTCTACTAGAAATAATCAGAAATTTTCTCTAGTGAGGTTGATTTGTTGCTATCTCAGTTTTTGTATTAAAAGTTTTTTAGCCCTTTTTTAAAATAAGTATATTCCCAATTTTTAGTTATTTACTCTCAGAACCTTGAGCATTGAATCTGCTTTCTTCCATCTTCTTTTCTTTTGAGAACTCAATCATGACTGCAATTGTCACTTCTCTAAAGCTACTCTAATTTCTGTCTCTGGATGCTTTTAAGATTATTTTTTCTTTGTGGTGTCTCAAGTTTCACTTTGCTGTGTCTGGGTGTGTTTTTATTTTTTAATCTGGCCTGGGATGCAATGGCATCTGCCCCAGTGCCCTAGTAAAAGCTTCTTAACTCAAGATGGAACCATACAATTTGTAAAGGGCACATTATTTTTTAAAGGTGAATAAAACATGTTGGAAAAAGCCAAAGTAGTAAAACGGAAAATCCCAGTGTAACCTCCAGACACACTCATATCCACCCAACGAGAAACAATTGTTCATCTGCAAATTATGTTTTCTCAACTTGCATAATGATTTCCCGTGAACAAACCACCACAACCTAATTTTGCAATGGCACAATCAATTCCTGCATTACATCCAAGTGAGTCAGTCCTGCAGAAGGTAGGCAAAAGGTTTGAAGCTACAGCACCATGACCGACAACAGCTCAAAACAGATTTAATTACAAGAATCTAATTATTCACCCTAGAGATTCTGCTCCAATGTCTTTAAAGTAAATGAGGTTTCTTTTCTATCTAGGTACCTATAGCTAGGAAGTTAAGTTATTTGAGATGCCACTTCATAACCAGTGCTTAACAAAGAAGATACTGCAAAATTATTCAAATATAACAACTCTTAATAAGCTTTTTTTTTTGTATAACGCTCCATAAAGCGAACCTCCTAAAAATAATAATGCATAAAATGTCATTTTATAATTTTACTGCATCGCTAATGTAACTTAAACATAAAATATACTGTACCTCACTAGATATTCTTGTTTCCTAGATTAATCAGGTTATTTTGTTGTAATGTCCATGTCATGTCACAGAAATAGGAATCAAGTCCTTTCCATGAGACATTAATGCTAACAGTTTTGTTATGTTGATTAACGTGAAAAATCTACAGTGTGCTAACTCTGCTTGCTAAATTTGTATCTGAGACAAACTGTCCCAAACCTTTCAGAATGATGTCCCCTCTTTGTCATCTTTATGATTCAGTGCTTTTATTTGGTGCTCACAACATACTAGATATTTGGATTAGATTTTTTTTTTTTTAATTTGAAATGGCGATACAGAAAGTAGAGCCAAGGTTAACAATTTAAATCAAAACAGAGCACAACATCCATAGTGCTAGACCGGAAGAGACTTAAAGATGAATGGATTCACATCCCTCATTTTACAGATTAATAAACAGAAGTCCAAGGTTGCAAAGTCAGCAAGAGCTAGATTAGAACCTAAGATTTTTTCTATTCAGCACTCTCTGTTTCATAAACCACCTCATAGCATCCCCTGTTCAAAATCACATCATTTAATCCTACTAAGTGCCAGTTTCACCTATGCTAATGATCAAAGATTTTCCCACAGAGATACAAAATGTAAGCCTAAAAATGAGGCATGAATATTGGAGCTCTTTCGCATTAAACTTAACATGAATTCTGTACAGCCCGAAGACTTTCAGCATTCACCTTAAATATTTATCTATAGTTGTGCTGATAAAACTCACTACTGTCTTTGTGAATTTACAGGCAGCAAGTGGTGTGAGGGAAGAACGAACACAATCTGGCTTCATTGCTTTGAATGGTGCCTAGAAACTTCTTTGACTACCTTTTCACATAAATCGAACAGAAAGAATGCATTAACCCTTATCTAGAAACCATACTTAGAAAATCACTGTTTTTGTGAAAGTTCATGGAATCACAGAACATTGAAAGGACGTTGAGATAATCTGATGAATCTATTTGCTTCATTTTATAGAAGAGAAGACGAAGGCACTAAAAAGCTAAAGTTCTAGCCCAGGGTTATGCAGTTAGTTATTAACAAGACTGGAATTAAAATTCAAATTGCCTGGCTATCTGGCCACTTGTTATTAATTCTTCTGTTTTCAAAGAGTGAAGACATTAAATCATGTAATTTTTACTCCCCCTCCAATCAATTTTGTGGAATGCTATGTTTTATTTCCAGTTCAAATGATGAGATGGTTGTCCTGGTTTTTTATTTCCAATATCTAGATGTCATTAGTGTTCTGATTAAGGCTTTAAACTGTTTGCTTTCATTTTTTTATCCACTCTGTTACCATTGTCTGCAAGCAGTTACATTTACAACATTTCAAAATTGAAGAGTACTGGTGGCTTAATGATCAGAGTTCAGTTGCCACATCCCTGAAGAAAAAGAAGCAAGGCAGTGCTACTTCTGCTTACAAACATGACATCAGAACATCTAAACCATACTGTAAAAATGCTTACAAAATGCTTTCTGCTTCCCACTATGTCTGTCCTGCCCGATTTTAAATCTTTGCCTCAAATGAGCAAATTCTCATATTCTTAGATTGAGCTCATGCTGAAGTTTTAATTGTCCTGTCAAAATACATAATACTAGTATATTGGTTGATTTTATACTCTTTTTTAATACATTAAACTACCAAATATGAGGATATCTTTGAATTTCCTTGTGAGAGATGATTAGAAAAATTCCAAAATAGGAATGCATACTGACAAGCACAGTTGTCATGTTCTGATAACCATAGCTATGTTAGTTTTTTTGTACCCAACTACATATCTTAAATGTTATGGAAAGTCAAGAAAAGTTTTTTTTAATATAGTTTAATATATAATTTTTTATTGTATGCAGTTGTTCAGAAACTGTCTAATGAATAAAGCTACATGAAACCATTTAGACACAATGAATAAGAAGTTAGGTTGCCTAGCATTAAAAGACTAAAGCATTTCAGTAATAGACCATGGAATTCAGGCCAAATACCCTTATTTGGTCTTAGAATCTTGACTCAGTAAATAATTGTGCAGATGCTCATATTAGTTCCCTAGAGCTGTTAAACCCATCCAATGAATTTGTCATTCCAAATTCTGTACTTTTCATTTTTAGAATTTTCATTTCATTTGCTATAGTCTTCATATTTCTATGTGAATCCCCATCTGTTCACTCATTACCACAATATTTCCTTTAATTCCCTGAAAGTCTTATCTGCCAAACCTGACGTCTTGGTCTCGTCAATTTTTTTGTTTTTTTGTTTTGTTTTGTTTTTTGGATTTGTCTCCTTGAATATAGATCACATTTTTGTTTCTTCACATGTCTAATGATTTTAATTCTATACTGGAAACTGTAGATGATACTTTTTTAGGAACTCTAAATGGTAGATACTATAGATTCCTCAGAAGAATGTTGATTTTTGACCCAATGGGCAATTCGGTTTCTGCCTGATCACTATGGACTCATGGAAGGGTGATTTTAACTTCGCTTTTGTGGCTCTCTATTGATTTTGCCCATCTTCTAACAAGAATCTCTTAGTCCTGAGTCAGAGTCTTCATTCCTGAGACATAGTCTTTCTGGATTTTCTGAGGTGTTTACCAAGTCATCCTAACTTGGCAGGGCTCAAATTCCAAAGTTGAACTCCCCTGAGGTGATTAAGAACTGGAATCTTTGCTTGGTCCTTTAAATCTTCCAATTGTTCTGCATCGCTCTTCTTGTATTCCTGTCACGATTACACGGTGCCAGCTAGAGACCTGCTGAGTATTTTAATGCAGATTTCAGGACTTCTCTTCTTCTCTTTAAGATTCTTTCCCTTCATTTCCAGATATTATAACTGTCCTGAAATGTAGCCACTAGACATCCCAAATGAACTGCTCTTTCTTGTTCAGTTCTAGATGCTGGAGCTTAAGGACTGGAGAGTGCCTTCAGGGGAAGAGCTCTACAAACGTGGCTCTGTCCCAGTGTGGCTCCCTTCTTTAAGGGTTGAATCCCCTCTAGTTTCTGCCTGCTTTTGGTCTCTTTCCAAGACCTACAAATAGTTGCTTTTTTTCTTTTCTTTATTTTTTAAGAGATTTAAGTTGCTATCTATAGTATGGTACTATAATGGTATTTATACCATTATCCCTTCTGGACTTCTCTTGAATGAGAAATAAATAAACTTTTATGTTATTTAATCCTTGGGTCTCTGTTACTATGGAGTCAAGCCTAATCCTAACTGACACGGTTAGGGTCAAAATATTCTCCCTAGGGAATGAAAACTCAGTCTCATGATGAACTTGAGATAAAAGGCAGAGTGGGTTCTGTGGGAAGACAGGTGCTTCAAATGCCAGTTTGCCAAAAGTGCAAAAAGCAGCCAGCGGACAGAAAAATAGAGGCAGTTTTGCCAGCTTTGGCAGTAAAAGTTTCTCATAAAATTATCCTGTAAATTTGAACCAGGAAAACCCTAAATGGAGCACTAGGAAATTTTCCCCTTTTTTACACATGGAGAGATCATAAATTCCAAATGTCAAAGATTTTCAAGACATAAAATGTGCTATCCCAAGGTCATATGATCTATTCCAACTGTCCACACGAGCAACTGTCGGTTAGAAAAACACGCGTACTATCCCTGCATATACTCACGCACAGAACGTCCTTACCTGGGATTCCCAACTAAAACCAGAAACAAGCCTGGACTCAGAAAATGATCAAAAACCATTGGCTGGTGCTACATCCTGGCACAAGGGTAGAACACCCTCAAGCCTTTACCCTTTAATTACCTTCCACTTCTGGCCAAACACCAGAAGACAAGGGAACACAGGCAACTGCGGAGGACTGGTTGATGTTTAAAACTGCAAATAGTGAGAGAAAAAAAGTGACATTACAGAGTTGTCTAAATCGACTAAGTTGCTTTTCTAGTTTGTTACTAAGAAAGTAATTCGAGTTGATCCTATGCAATCATGCTTGCTTTCTGACTAGGTTCAATCCCTGTCATGAGTTTGGGAAAGCTCTCTTTATCAAATTGGAATCTCTTCATGGAAGAATAACATTATTTTCAGTTGTTGTTATCATCTGGCCCTAAGAAGTTGAGAGATGAGGGGTTGCATTTTCTTCTTGGACAGTATTTTCCTTAGCTTAATTTCTCATATCTTACTGCTCTACAGTCCCCTAAACTTTTGTCATTATTGCCACTTTCTACTATGGAAACTCACTACCAGTGTTCTGTACTGGGTACTGTTTACTGACATCTTACTATCCGCCCATAACAGAGTCACCTTGGAACCAAAACATTCCTCTCTCCCGCTCCACCTTCACATACTACACACACACACACACACACACACACACACACACACACACACACACACACACACACACACACACACACACCCTCCCTCCCTCCCTCCCTCCCTCCCTCCCCCCCCAGAAATATTTTAAACAACACTCTGATATCTGTCAACAGAATTGGAAAACCAAGTCCCTGGTTTATCATATCGTATAAAATATTTCCAAAACCATTACAAGGTGTACATGTTATCGCCAACTCCGTAATTCTTCTCCCTGCCCACACTCTCTGCATTCTGGCAGGTTATCATCTCTACATGCTCTTTGCTTTAGATTCAGTCACCTCTGAAGCACAAGCAAAGCCTGCAGCAACCAAGCAAGGCACTCCTTCAATCTGTAGTAAGAGTTAATTGCAATCCCACCCTTGAAGTACTGCCACAACTCCCTGCCCCACTAAGGAGTCTTTGATATCAACCCACTGCTCTTGGAAAGATTACAACTTGTGTGCTTGGATTCCCCTAGTCGGGGCACACAAGAACACCAGGTGGGAAAGAAAGATTGCTTTCTGCGCAGCCCACGAACTCCACACCCCTCAGTTCCCACGCGACGTGCGCTGTAAACGGAGGAGCGTGCTTGTCTGTCCTGCAGAGCTGCACCTGCGCGTTCAGAGCAGGTTTTCGGTCCTGGATGATCCGTGCCTTGCATGTCGGTTCCCACTTCCTGCGGAGCTGTGAGCTTCATACGTCGACGCTCTTCACCCACCACCAGTAGGATCTGACTTTTGAGACATTTATTTCCAAAAGAAAGCATCTACTTAAATTGTTTCCTTCTCGCTGATTTCTACATCGCCTCTTTGAAAACAAGGGAAGTCAGCTGTGAGTGATTCGGGCCGGAGCCTGAAGCTGAGTTTTCACTGTTGAATGTGGACCTGCGCCCCACTAACATAGGGTTGCTAGAAATGTGTCAAGAGGGAGGGGGTGATATAAGAAAACATCACGATGTCTTCACACGTTTGAGGTGTCTGTACAGTTTAAAGGAGTTTAAATTACACTTAAGCGCTTTTTCTGGAACAATCCCTATTTTTAAAACGTCTTTATTTCACCATTTGACTAAAACCCAGTAGGAATCATCACGTCTTTGTTCAAACAGTAAAGCCTCAAGTGCCCTTCAGCCAGCTGACAACAAGCACGTTTAGAGTGCGATAAAGGCCACAGGGTCACTTTGGCAGTCCACTTTTCTTTTTCAGATGTGTCTCTAGCACAATCGTTCTCAAACTAGGGTGCTTGGAATACCTATGTTAGAATCCCTCAAGATGTTTCATTTTCAGTGTGAATAACCGGGCTACTTCTCAGAGCTGCCAAATCAGAATCATTTCACTGGGAACTCTGAAATCTGTACTTCTAACAGTAAAATCATGATTATGAAACATGAAACTTTAAGGGTCAGCTCAAGAAGCACCTTATGACAGAAAGGGATGCCTGCTTATATTTTTTTAAAATGTTAAAAAATGGAAACAGTGTGACATTTAGCTGGGATTTTCCAGATAAATGCATATGTAACAAAAGCCTACAGTAATATATATTTTTAAGGTGCCAAAGTTGTTCTAGCTCTATTTGGTATGCCTGTTAAATTTATGTTGAAAATAAAAAATAAATGGGCAAAACATATCCTTGCATCCTCATATTCAAAGTTAGTGATTAGTGATTTTTTTTTTCTCCCTTAAGACCACACAGCAAATTCGTGACAGAACTAGGAGCGAGCCTGGCAATATCAATATTCTTTGGGATTTTATAGCTCTTTTCATCTTCAAAGTGCTTTACAGAATTCTCTAATTAAGCTCACATGTTCTGAGTCGTACTCTAATCATAAGACAGCATACCTGCTCTTCGTTCCTTAGCTTTGAGCAACATGCTATTCTTAATCATTACTAAATTAAAGAAAAAAGTGTTTGTAATAATTTCTACTTAATTAATGACAAATCTGGACATTTCTTTAAATACGAGTCCAATTGCTTGGGCCCTAATCTGTACTAACAAAGTTTGGCCATTGTTTGTACAGAGCAAAGATAAGTTTTCATTGTGAAATTATCTGTAATTAAATGCAGTGGTTAAAATAGTTGTATTTCTGAGCAACCTAAAATGATATCCAAAAGAATTTCAGTTTATTTCCTTGAAAAATATTTTAGTTTTACATATCCTTACTACTTTAAAAAGTCACTTTCTATCTAGCTGTGCTTTTCAATAAACATTTAGGTACATGTAAGATAGGTTAGCCTTTAACCATGGCATCTAATAAATCTATATGTTTATTTCTATTGCTAATTAGCTGCTTGACTTTGGACAACTCACTGATTGTTTCTGGATCCTGGTTTCCTCCTTTGTAAATTAAAAAGGCATCTTCCAGCTCTGTGACCCTGAGTAGTTGCGTGCAGCTCAGATTGTCTCGTTTTGTTTGCATGACTGTCTCAAGCCCCACGAGTTCCTTCCGTCATCATCAGGTATATGCAGAGCTTGAATATTAGAAGTAGCTACCCGGTCATCAGGCATTTCATTCCTCAGCCAGTTAAATAGAAATAGAACAGGTCGAAAATATAAGCAGCAGGACGTAAGTGTTGCCTAAAGCATCTCTTTGGTTTGAAGAGGTGTTGTAGGGAGAGCCTGTCACTAGAGCCACTCCAGTCCTGGGAGGACGTTTCCTCCCTGTCATCCCTCCCTACCCGCCACCTCTGACAGGCCCTCTTCAGAGTCAGTTTCTTTCTCTTGTTCGGCCTGTTATAAAAAGCCTGAAAATAAATGGCCACCTGAAGCTCTATCACGTTCTCTCACCTTTGAGTGAAGAGGATGCTGTATTCTTTCCTGAGAGTGCGTGTCGAGGTGGGGAAGAAGGTGGGGAGGAAGGTGAAGCTTTGGTTTGGGGCAGCGTGGGCGTTAAGAAATCCTCCCTTTGATGTAAAACCTATTTGCTCAGGTGTCTCAGGTTGGAGGTGGTCCAAACAAATACAGATAATAACCTCAGAAGCAAAATAGGAATCTCAGATACTCCTGTTCCGTCTTTTACTCATAGAGGAGTCTTTTGAAAGGAGGAATCGCCACGCTGCTTTCCAGGTACCAGTGAGCCTACTGGAGTGTGGTTCGGTCTCGGTATCAGTGCTTTCGCCAAACCCTTCTCCGCAGCCGATCTGTGTTCATGAAACCCAGTCGGTGAGCCTGATGATTTTAGGGTAACCGCATTTAGCAAAAGAAGACACAAGATGCCCATTTGAATTTGGATTTAAGATAAAAGACAAATTTATTTTTAGTTCACGTATGTCTCATGCAATATCTGGGGCGTACTTACACCCTCCCCCCCCAAAAAAGTATTCTTTGTTCATCTGAAATGTGAATTTCACTGAGTGTCTTGATTTTAGTGTTACTCTTATGTGGTTTTCAGCAGAAATATGAATCATTTTGGCCTACTCAATTCAATGATGGATTGAATTGAAATATGGTGAGAAATTTTGTTTCTATGATACTTTTTCACATCATCTTGTTACCAACAGGTAGCCGACAAATTTTTGTAGGTTTGCAATTGAAGTACGGAATGTGTAACTGTGTGTGAACATGACCTCTGATCCAATTTCATCATTTTGAATAATTATTTCCTAACAAGGAAATGGTGCTTGTAAATGATAGAATAGTTGCTTAAGTCCCATATCAGGTTTAAATTCAGGTTTCAATGAGTAAAATTGAATAATTCACTGATGCTTTAGGTTAATGATTATCTGAGTGTAGATTAAATCGATATTAAATTTCATTCCAGCAGCTTCAGTCTTCTACCTTCTAACCAAAATCTATAGATAAGGGGTAAAAATACTCAATTAGAAAGAAAAAGTGCATAAATCTTCCCTAACAAGTCTTCTTCGGGTCTTCGACAGCCCTTGATTCCTGGTCTTGGTGGGTAGCTTCCTTTTCAGTGCCAGATGGAAGAGGTGCCAGCGGGTGGGGATCCCTCACGCCCCACCTGTTTCCTCTGCACTTAGACAGAATCACCTGTGTCCAGAATCATCGCCGCCTCAGGTTGACCTCGGCACCTATTGTTTCCAGCCCATCTCTCTCCCTGTGGGTGAGGAAAACCTCTAAATCTTCACCTCATAATCCAAACGGGTCGTCGGTTTCCCTCAGCCACAGACCACCCGGAACAACATTGCAGTTTGTTGCAGCCACAATACAGACCTTGGGGAGCTACAGGGCGTCTGAGTAAGAGGACGTTGGAAAGGACCTGATAGAGGATGTTGGTGTCGGCCAGGTGATCGAAGGAGGCTCTAAAAGAGAAGAGATATGCTCTAGATGGTGTTATGGGTAATAAACAAATAAACAAATAAATTTAAAGAGCCAAACGTTTAACACGTGGTTTAACGTTGCACAGACTCACGTGGTATATGTTTTTTGGAATGGTGCAGTCGAACCCCAGAGTGGTTGGGACGCAGTAAGGAATGTAATTCTCGTGGACTTGCTTTGGAGAACATTAGACAGAGGGTGGGAGAGCTGCCCACACTGTGTTCCGCAGAAGTGCTGTAAAGTATAGAAGTTTATCTGACTTCATCTGAATTAATCCCAGTCAAGAAACCAGACCAAATCCACCACAGTGATTTCTGTCGAGAGTTTTGGCGTCTCTCTGTTCTAGTCTTCCTCAGAGTATCTGACGACTTTTGCTTCCTTGTTTTCCCTTAAAATAAAAAAGGTACAACAGTGCAGTTAAGACACACTCACTGAGAACAAACTTCAAAAGGGTTTTGCAGTGTTAGTTAGAATTTATTTTTAAATTTCCCCATGCTCTATGTTCTATCTAGATAAGTCGGTTTTATATTAGATTAAGATACCTCTGCCTTGAATTTTTGGATCAACCTAAGTAATAAATCTAAGTAATGAATCAGGTATCTAATTTGAATGTAAATTTTCTTAATTAAAAAATTTAATACTCTAGAATTTTAACCTTAGCTCCTTGGTGATTATTGAATCCAAAACCCTCTCTTCACTACTGAGGATACTGAAACCAGGATAAAATTCTCAATCACGCATTACAAGCTAGAGTTTTAGTAAAGTGAGTCTGTTTCAACATGAAGATTTGATTATAACATTTTACATTTTGCATTTTTGTAATATTTATTTGTCTAAATTCTTAAACCATCAGTCCATTCTAGTAGAGATGATTTCAGTGACAGAGTTGATTATTCACTTATCAAACATTCAGTTAGCCATTTTAGAAATAATATTTATTGACCATTTGCTAGGTGATAAGTGCTATGTTAAGCATTTTATGCAAATTAGCACATTTCATCCCAGTAGTAACTTTATGAGGTCACATCATGTTTGAAGTTTTATAGATGAGGAAACTGGATTTAGCAAGTTTAAGGAGCTTTCCTCTGGTCACAAACCATGTAACTAGCAGAGGCAGCATTCCAGCTTGCCTCCATTGCTCCAGGATCTAAGCTAGCAAGGGGAAATTCTATTATCACTAAGGGAACCTGCAATTTCTGAGGCCACATCAACATTAAATATTAAGTGGCACCAAACTGTTTCCTCAAGCATTTTCTCACATTTTCAATTCAGTTCAACATTTTTTCTTTTTCTTTTCTTTTTTTTCTTTTTTCTTTTTTTTTTTTTTGGTCATCTGCTATCTGCAAAGCCCCATAGCAAATGATTGTGAGTAGTCGCTCTGCAGGGATGTGAAGCTGGGTGGCCATTCTCAAGTCCTTCTTAGCTCATGGCTTGAAGTTGAAGCAAGAAGAGTATGATGGGCCGTTCTCCTTCTTAGAGTCTTCTTAGAGTCAGTTATCTTAATAACAAGGGGAAATCATCTCATCCAACACTGCTCTTTAAGACTGTGTGAATGGAATCCAGACATCTTGGCCGGATGCTATTTCACATTATTAGAGAAAGGAGGGCAGAAAATAAAATCTGTAGCCAGATCTAAATGCAACAATGAAATATTTCAAAGGGAAGATTTCTAACTGCTTCACAAAGTAACCATAATGGTTGGTTAGTTTTTAGAAGAGTTGGTCCATGGGTATATTTTTTTCTTCGGGCTCCAGGAAAATGTGACCTAAATTAAGTATCCAGTTGTAATAAGGATCTCAGCTCTGTGGTCCTGGACTGCTCCCTGCGACCCCCCCCCCTTTTTTTTTTCCAAAATGGTTTCCAAATTCCATTTTTAATTAATTGAAATCTGCCTTGTTTTCTTTATACTTTCATATTGAATAATGTCCAAACCCTTTTTCAGTCATGTTATCTCTTCTAAATAGACAACCATGAACATCATCAGTAGACCATATTTACTTCTCTCTTAGGTATTTTTTTCATCTTAAAAAAAAAATAATAAGATGATGTTTTGTTAAGAAAGCTTCTGAGTTATATTCAGATAGAATTTATCTATTTTAACAAATTAGTTTTATATACAAATATAAACTGAGGTCACACTTTGACCTTGATGTTGCTTACAAAATGACAACAAAAATGTAACTTGTTACACATTGTTAAATTTGGAGATACAACATCAGTAACATATCTAGAAATGACAAATAGATATGTGAGAAATGAGACACATGTATGCCAACCTATAAAAATAGAAAAGTGTCTCTAATTACTCTTTATTTAAAAGGTTGTTCTGACACTGTAATTGGCTTTACAATTTTGCACATATGAACCTTATTGCTCTGCTTCCAATTTAGATCAAAAATATCTTTTAAAACTAGAATTAGCCTTTTAGTACATGACTCTCTCCAATGAACCATCTTATTAAATATAAACATAACATTTGACATGATTTGACAGAAATCATGTTACAGAGAAAATTCTTGAAATATCTACAAATATGTAGAAAATAAAAATAGTATGGGTTTGGAGATTAAAATTTAAATATCTCTCGATACGATGCAAAGCAACCTTTTCGTTCACATTTGCAAGAGTGTCAGGAGGCTGTTTTTCACATAGTTGGTGTCTTCAATAATGTAACCTTCTTATGAGCCACCTGTAAAATAGTAAAATGGAGATTTTAAACTCTATGTCCACTCCAAAGGCTGTTTCCAGTCAGACTCACATGCCCACAAAATGGGAACTAGTCTTTTCGGCCTCACAACTTGTGTAGTTACTCAGTTTAATGAAATTATAAAATCTAAGACATAAAAGTCAAAAACAAGTAAACAAACAAACAATTAAAACACCAACAAAATAAAAAAATAAAAGCAGACATAAGTCTATCTCTTATTTTTAAAGATCATTCTTAAAAGATATTTAAAAAAAAAACAAACTTAAAGCCATTTATAAGAGCACTGGTCAGATCCAATATATCAATTTTCAAAAAGGTGTTTAATGGGTCTATAAAGGGACATTTCCTAAATCCTAAACTTAACAATGTAAGGGAAGATTATCATTAATGGACATGACTAATGTTTTAAGCCATGGACACTCACTATTTCTAGTCCTCACTACAGCCCTGTGAAGTAGTGTGATTCATCTCTGTTTTCCAAGTAAAAGAACCAACTTAAATGTCTTTCTCAAGACCACAGAGCTGGCAGAAGGCAGATCCCTGGTCTGAACCTGGTTAGTAAGACTCCAATACTTGTTCCACGTTCCAGATCGTTGATGATTATCTGCAAGTGAACAATGTAAGAAGTGAAAAATCATCTTGCCAGCTTGTGCATTCAGTTGCTGCCATTTTAATTTTTTTCATGCACTTATTCCAAAAATTATATTACTTAATAACAGAAGTAGAAAATTTATATATTTTGTGAGTTTACCACATTTGGTTAATAAAATATAATTGATGATCTAAACTATAATCAACAACTTTATCCCTTTAGTCATGTCAAAGCTCTGTATTTGAAAAGAATAAAATGTAAAAAGGGTCAATTTGTCATATTTTAAAATAATTAAAACTTGCCTCACTACTCGGAATTTAAACCTCACTTTCAATCATTGGTCAACAGGGTCTTCACGTCAGATAAAGATGTCACAACCTCTGACGTTCGTGATTATCCCATGCCAGGCACAAACTTGGTACTTAGTTAAAAATATGCCAAAGCCTTGAGGACTGGAAAATAGGTAATAGTAAGAAAGAAAATGAAAATATACATATGCGGTTATTTCTGTCCCTGTTGTCTTCCTTATCAAGTAACGCTACCACCTAACCCAGAGATTAAAAACCACAAGAAGCAGTTGACATACCAGCCAAATTCAAGCTATCTCTGTGTTTTAGTTGGCTAACTCAATGTTGAATAAAAAT
>NW_011888830.1:5106974-5113323 GCF_000151845.1 Pteropus vampyrus
GCCAGAAGCTTGAGATCTATTCTGAATTTCCTCCTTTTTTTAAACACACACACACACACGTAATCTACAACAATATGTCTGTCTTTACCCCGTTGAGACCACAGCTCCTGCACCTGAATTGCTTCCATTTCCTTCAATAGGGTTCTCTCCCTTCCTCAAGAAGCCATTTCTCCGGTTAAAATACTTCTGGAAATTTCAAGATAAAGTTCGGAGTCCTTGAGTTGATTTACAGAAGCCTATAAGATCTGGCCCTCTCACCCGAAAACCTCTCTTTCTATCTTAATACTCTATATTTAATGGGCTGATTCTCATTTTTTCATTTGTTGCACTGTATACATAAGGCATTTAGAAGAGTATGTGGTTCTAAGTAAGGGCTCTTGGCATTTTTTGTTGTTGTTACATATAGAAATAGCTTTTAAAATATTATCCAACATGTATTCATAATTCTTTTCAGTTGAAAAATATAGTTACTTTCTTCAAGACGTGTGTACCTATAAACAGTCACCAGAAATTCTTTTTGGCGTGAAGTGAGAGATTTGTTCATTTATACAAATGTTTAAGTGTTTTCAGTTATACAACAGATTGTGTATGTGCTATGTCTAACTGCCGTCACTACTGAACAGTGCCCTGACTCTTAGAACATGGGTGCCATTGGTTAAATGTTCTGTAATAAATTATCTCTGTGAAATCAAACTAAGATTGCAGTTAATTCAAATTTTCAAGTTTGTTAGATGCTGGCAACTGTGTTTGTGTCAAAGTCCTTTGATGCTCTGATGACAGGGACTAGGTGTCGGGCTAGATAAAAATCAGCATAAATTTATTAGTTATTTTTAACTGACAATTTTCAAAAAATTAAGTCATTAAAAATGGAGCTATATGAACAGGAAAACATGTCTGCAGGTTCTTGTCCCATTATAACAACTCCTAGCTTTCCATCTCTCGAATAGAGAGGTTGTTTATCTGTGGTTCATGGGCACCTAGAAGTTCGCAGAAGTTTTGGAGGTCAGACCATAAAACTCTAAAACTGAAAATAAACCTTAGTGTGTGAATGCTTTTGAATTTTTTCTATTTTAAGAAGGGAACATATCATTTTAACCCATTGCACAAACCCTATTATAGTTCACTAATAAACATTAAGAGGAAAATAACAACTATAATTTGGGTAATTTATTTAATAAGTTTAACCAATGAGTCAGTTCTAACTTGGACCATTCTTCACTTATGTCAAAGGGCAAAATGACAGCCAACATTTAATCAAGTCCCTACAGGAGCTGGCATTTCTCCCTCTGAAGTTTGGCAGGTAGCACTCAGCTGCCTACATATAGAGCCAAGCTCAGAGCTGTGATGTCAGGTGACCAACATCTAATAACTGTGACAGTAGATACAATATTGTCTAAAATGAGGATTCTATCTATTTCTTTTTTTCTATCTCCCAATAGTTTGGAAGTATCATGATGGAAAAGGTATGGATAGAGGGAAGAACGTTGATGAGAAAGAGCAGAGGAGAGCTGTATTGGAGATATTTTACACATTGTAAATGGCTTGTGAGTTGATTTACAGAATGAATTTCTTCTATAATAAATGTATTTTATATAGCAATAATTTTTCCTTCACAAAGTCATATTTTTAAAAATTAGATAAGTTGTAGAAGATCCTTTAGAGACAAAAATTTTCCTGATTCAGGAAAAAAAAAAAAAAAAAACCACTACCCTTTCCCTACCCTTTAAAAAGTAAATTTTGTGAATTCTATATTTATCTAGGATTAGACTGATTGCACATCGTGCGGATTTTTTTTCTTTTTGAGATGAGGAATGGAAAGAGGAAAAAGACATTTACATTGAGGCTTTCCCTCAAATTGTCAGTTGATAAGCATAATTTCTTCGTATTTTTGCTTCACTGGTCGGAAAGGCCAGTAGTTAATGGCCCTTTATTACAAACTTCCTTTAGTATGCAGCCCGGCAGTTAGGCGTGGGCATGCTCCGTGACCCCTCGCCGCCTCGCCACCAGCTTTGATCAGAACTTTGCTCAGTGACACACGTCTAATAACCAGGAGCGGCATGAACTGAACCATCAAGACCCTGATTTATTCCTCAACTCACATCCTTGGCCAAATAGGGGTGTAATTAGCCATTACGCCAACTGCCAATAGAACCTGACCTTGTGTTCAGGTTGGGGCAAACACAAAACAAGACAAACAAAACAAAAACAAAAAAAAAAAAAAATGAAAAAAGACATGCCTCTGTACAAACAAAATCGTGAAGACAGCACAGTAGGAATTTCAGCCTCTGAGGCTGGCCAGCACAGTAGCTGCTTGGAAGCAAATGAATTTTGCACTCAGTTTTGTTGCTTTGCTTTGCCTTAAATGAAATGTTTTACTTAGTACAATAGAATTAGGGAAAAAAAAAAAAAAGAAGAAGAAGCGTATGGAATGAGAACTGTAAATAACAAGCAAGATTCTTCTCCAGGAACATTCCAAACTGTATAATCCAAAATCATGAATGTTCGATTGGGCGTAGCTCTTAACATAGGAAAGAGTTGAGAGACATGATCCTAACCATTGTTTTTCTAATCTTCACTAATGGATACAGGAAAACAAAATAGCTCTGGCTACAGTGCGAGCCCAAGGGCAGCATAAAACAGGCCAGCTAAAATTCCCATAACACAGAGTTCTACATCAGCAGTCTCAGACTGAACGTATCACAAATCACCTGGGGATCTTGTTAAAATGCAGGTTCTAATTCAGTAGGTCTAACGTGGAACCAGAGTTTCAGCGTTTCCTACAGGCTCCCAGCAAGGCCAGTGCCGCTGGTCCCGAAACCACACCTGGAGTGGCAAGGTGCTCGATAACTCAGGTAGTAGCTGTTTTTAGCCTCAGCCTTGTCTTGGTATGTCACCTTATTTTGCATTTAAATTCTGTTGCCTCCTCATAAGGCGTGTAGGATGAACTCTGAAGAAGATAATTAAGTATTCTTCCTCGGAGACATTTATAAATAAGATTTCACGAGATACTTTATAAAGATTCATTTTTCTTATTATTGCGGAAAATTTGGAACATATGAAAATGGTGATCAGGAAAACAAAAATCATCCATAATCTCATCCTTTAGAGAAGGACTCTTAACATATTGATGTCTGTTACTCATTAGAATCAAAGGTACTTACACATTTTGGACTTAATTCTTTTCACTTAACATTTTATTATATACATTTTCTGTTTCATTATTCTTCTTCCAAAAAATAAGATTTCCTATTCTGTATTGAATGGTTCCTTTCATTCAACTTTATATTCTTCCAAAATTTCCTTATTTAAAATATTACATAAATATGATAGGATTTTAAAAATATCTGTCGCTGTTACTTTCTCTAAGTTTTGGTCTTTTCCATTCTCTAAAATAATCTCCAGAAGCGAACCTGCTTACTGCGTTACTGTCCCTGTGGTTTGTGTGGAAAAGAACTCCCAACTATTTTCTCACCTGTAGCAGCCTCGGCACATTTTCACCAAAAACTACTAATGGCTCTTCCGTTTTTTCTCATTGTTACTAATTGCATTTCTTTCCTTTCAGCTATTATTTTTCTCTAATTTATGTTTCGAAAATATCCCATTCTCAATTTAAACAGATCGTACATTGTTAAGCTGTTCTTTCAGGATAAAAATCACCGTAATGAAAGTTTTATCACTTCTCCTTCCTGTGGCTCCAGCGCTATCATAGTCGAATTAGTGTCTCTACCATCTACTCCTCCTCAAACACAGTCTTCCCCTCCAACCCCCTCTACCCAGGAGAAGAGCTGGTAGTTTGTCATAAATGCAAACTAAATAACCTGATTGTTTTAATGTGAGCCACATCAAAACAGTTGCCTTTAGCTTTGCATTAGACAGGATTCTGTTGGCTCCAAGTGGTAAGAACACGAGCTGAACTAGCTTCAGAAGATGTGGTAGGACTTAGCAATTTCTGGATTCCAGGACTCCACTAACATCTTAGGATTTCATCTTTTATTCCTCCGTCTCTCAGCCCCTACTTATTTCTGCTTTGGCTTTATTCTTAGGCAGGTTCTTCCTCTTGAGCAATGACTATAGCCACCAGGAAGTCTTGGTTTTCATACCCCAAAGAAGGGAGTGTTCCTTTCCTGGAAGTTCAGGCCGTTCTCTCCCCAACCAGAGGAGGGTATGATTGATGTTATCTCTTAGTCACTTTCCTACTTCTGAACCAATTATGTGGTTAAGGGATTCAGCGTTGTGACTGGCCGTCTGCTGGATCATCGTCCCTGTCCGTGAAACCATTGAATAGGGCTATCACCCCTAATCCACATGGACTGAGAGTGGAAGAGTATGGTTCTCTAAGGAAAACCTCAGACATTATTTTTGAAAGGAGAATAAAGGAATATTGGACGGCAAACTAGCAGATAGGATGTCCACTGCAGGGACAGCAACCATACTTTTCAGATTGCCCAGGTCAGCCCCGAGTCCTGCCTGTTGCCCCAGTACAGTTTAGTATCTAGAATGGTCTCAGGCATTTTTTTTTAATGTATATTACTATTCAAAATTAAATGAGATAGACCTTTGTACTTCCGGCTCTCTTATAATAGCGTGTGTGAATCTACTATGATTTATTCGCTTTATTGTTTGGTTATATTTGTATATTTTATAATAAACCCTTTGGGCAGCAATAAGCTCAGAAAATGAAGGGCATATTTAATGAAAAATTGGTTATCGAATTATTGTTCCTCAAAAAAGTGGATGATGACTGTAACTGGTATTGAATGTTTCAGTGCATTTACCAATCTCTGTGAGGCCATCGTGGTATCACTATGAAAAAAAATAGTTCCTGTTATCTCGTAGGAAATATACAGGACATCACTCTGTGAGTAAACATTAATAGTTACTTCAAAAGTTGATAGTTACGTGGAAAAGAATGTGTCTAAAGAGAAAAGCTTAACATGTGCTCTCACAAAAATTATGTGCATGTACCCATCTAAGAAGTATGACTTTTCATTGAGATCAAATAATTATTTTTCTAAATTAATTTTACTTTTTGAACTCCAATGGGCAAGTTTTCCATACACGTGTAAATCATAACTGTTAATGTTTGGGTTCTGTTTACAACCAACTAAAGAGAAATTTTTAAAAAGTTAAGTGATAAAAGTTTTATATCAATGTCATCAGCTATGTCAAATAAAAGCCAGTTACTCCCAATATTTGTTCAATTTTTCACCCCACTTCTAGAGGAAAGTTTATTTTATTTATGGTAAAACCTTGGATATTATTATAAATATTATCCTAAATTCGGTTGAAAAGTTCAACACTAAAGATCAAGTTATTTGTTTTTAAGATAATAATACAAGTACAAATTCTGGTGAAATATAGAATCATGGTAAAAGTAATGTCCTTACTAAATTAGGACATCTATAGGGCAGTGATAGTCTCCTGAATGAAATGTCAGCCAAATTTCTTAAAATCTGCAAATACTTTTATCATACATTTTTTTTCTGATAATCACTCACACACACACCTACACACAAACACAGTTTAGCATGGCTATAAACTCTTGACCATTTTTGCTGCCATCATCATAGGATTCTTAAAATCTCTGAGTCTTTGAAGAATCATTTTATAAATCAACATATGTGTTCTACAATTGTATTGAACTTTTTGTAAGTTGAGTCATCCAGATTTTGGTTGCATTTTGTTCAGAATAAGTTTGAAATCTTTAAGCAATAGAGCAACAAAATAACTTGTGTTCTGAAGATTTTAGCAAACTGCAGTTATTGATAACAAGATTTGTAAACAGGAAGATGTGATTAAGTGTTGAGAACTAAACTGCGTACCCTGTTTATTCCATCGATTGATAAATACAGCTTTAGGTATAGATGTTGATAAAGATATCTTGAAATATTTAGGCATTTATTACTAAGTGAATAGAATATTCAACAGACAATAATCTGATTTTTTTTTTCCACACAAGATGGCTTGGCATCACAACACAATCATAATTTCTTTCAGGATACAAACACTTTGTAATACCCCAATTTGAAGACTGTATCTCCAGATGATTTTCCTTTTTTGTTCTGAGTAAATATATATTCTATACCAGGATAGTATGAAATCGAAGCCCTAGGAATTGGTAGTATCTAATTTTGTCAAGTACTCAGAGAATCATAAATAAGGACAACTGATGTGATGAGTTTTGACTTGTAAAAATATGATCCTGTTTATGTGTGTGGTGCTTGTGTGTGTGTATGTGAGAGAAATAGAGATGGAGAGAATGAAAAAACTATTTCTTCAGAAAATAACACAAAATGTGTTAATCATGGCATGAAAGGTAAGGAATATAGTTTTTATTTTGCATCTTATT
>NW_011888830.1:5113373-5116064 GCF_000151845.1 Pteropus vampyrus
ATACAAATTCTAGTGAAATATAGAATCATGGTAAAAGTAATGTCCTTACTAAATTAGGACATCTATAGGGCAGTGATAGTCTCCTGAATGAAATGTCAGCCACATTTCTTAAAATCTGCAAATACTTTTATCATACATTTTTTTTCTGATAATCACTCACACACACACCTACACACAAACACAGTTTAGCATGGCTATAAACTCTTGACCATTTTTGCTGCCATCATCATAGGATTCTTAAAATCTCTGAGTCTTTGAAGAATCATTTTATAAATCAACATATGTGTTCTACAATTGTATTGAACTTTTTGTAAGTTGAGTCATCCAGATTTTGGTTGCATTTTGTTCAGAATAAGTTTGAAATCTTTAAGCAATAGAGCAACAAAATAACTTGTGTTCTGAAGATTTTAGCAAACTGCAGTTATTGATAACAAGATTTGTAAACAGGAAGATGTGATTAAGTGTTGAGAACTAAACTGCGTACCCTGTTTATTCCATCGATTGATAAATACAGCTTTAGGTATAGATGTTGATAAAGATATCTTGAAATATTTAGGCATTTATTACTAAGTGAATAGAATATTCAACAGACAATAATCTGATTTTTTTTTTCCACACAAGATGGCTTGGCATCACAACACAATCATAATTTCTTTCAGGATACAAACACTTTGTAATACCCCAATTTGAAGACTGTATCTCCAGATGATTTTCCTTTTTTGTTCTGAGTAAATATATATTCTATACCAGGATAGTATGAAATCGAAGCCCTAGGAATTGGTAGTATCTAATTTTGTCAAGTACTCAGAGAATCATAAATAAGGACAACTGATGTGATGAGTTTTGACTTGTAAAAATATGATCCTGTTTATGTGTGTGGTGCTTGTGTGTGTGTATGTGAGAGAAATAGAGATGGAGAGAATGAAAAAACTATTTCTTCAGAAAATAACACAAAATGTGTTAATCATGGCATGAAAGGTAAGGAATATAGTTTTTATTTTGCATCTTATTATTGGAAAATTTTATCTTGAGCACACATTGCTTTGATAATAATAAAATTCTTTATGAATCTCAAGAAATAAATATAATATGATATTTTGAAAGATACTATTTGTTTCACCACCCTTCAAGGGTATTGGAAGAAAGTTTCGAAATCTTTAAAATTCAAAGTGAATAGTTAATAATATTAATGGTGAGAATTTTGCAGACAGTACCTGGCCAGAGAAAGACATGTCTAGACTTCAGCCCAGGTTTTACGTGTTGACAAGGCTACCATCCTAGTTAACAAACACATCTTATTCACAGAGCTGGGATTTTTTTTTGATAATTTATTTTGTTTGCATGTTAGCCGCACACGGTCACAAAATCCAAGTTCTTTTCCGTTGCAAAAAAAAAAATTAATCTTAGAAATAGGTAATTGATTATTGGAAAGCTGGAGAATTAATAAATGTTAGCTTCTTCTATTTCACTACCAGTGTAATCTCAAAGGATAGAGCGAGCAGAGTCGTTACATGTGTTGAACTTACCTTGGCAGCAAAGAGCACTTTTTTCTGGCTGCGATCATGCACTTAGCCGATAAAGGGAAAAATATGTTTGGGAGCCCACGTGTGAGCATTAGGAGCCATTATTTTCCTTGAAACCTTCTTGGCCCCAAAGAAACTGCTAGTTGCCATACAAACAGCAGCGCAAGTGATGCTTTGTCTATAAGACCTTTTATTGATTGATAAATACAGCTTTTAGATGTAGATGTTGCTAAAGATATCTTGCAATGTTTAGGCATTTGATGCTGAGTGAATAAAATATTCAATAGACAATGTCTGATTTTTTTTTTTTTTTCACACGAGATGGCTTAGCATCACAACCCAATCATAATTTCTTTCAGGATACAAACACTTTTGTATCTGCAAGGGCATAACTCGATAAAATGTTAGGTCTCAGAAGAAATTTAAAGTTAATCTCATCTAGCCGTACACTCAATTCTAAGAGAATGTATTGTTTTCCCAGCTTTAAGAGGTATCAGGTCTGTCAGTGACACCATCCCAAACCATTTTAGTCAGAAACAGGTGAAGCAGAGAATGTTATAAAATAGCCATACTGGATGAATTTCATGAGCCATTGACAACCATGACACAATCCAAAACTATTTTGCAAAACATTTACATTCTCGAGAATTAGTTTCATGAGTTCAGAAGGTTTCTGCCGGGAGACTCGCTGAGAGCTGCTCATGAACTTTGAATAATGTCAAGAGCTTGACCTCTAAATGTGGTGACCGGGGAGGCATTCTGACAGTGCTCTCATTTGCTCGGGCACTATGCAATTGAAGAAGGAACAAAGGTAACATGTAATGACAGCTTAGCTCAAAGCAATCATCCCTGTGAAACAAAACGAGAGCATATACAGGACTATTTTATCCTCGTGTGTGCCTGGACTCAAGTAAGCTGTAGTCCCTTCTTCCCTTTCGAGGTGTGGGTCAGGCATTTAGTGAAACATGGTCTCTTCTCTGTTCTCAAGAACAGGTGTTTCTAAGAGGACTAAAACTCCTTGGCTCTTTTTGTCACAGTTGTCCTCTAGACTAGAGAATATACGTGACCAAGAAAAGAATCAGCTCACAACTTAAGTGTATTGCGAGGAGTTTTCTTACACAGCTGCTTCTGCTGTGCCATGGGCGACGGGGATGTGGAGGACAGAAAC
>NW_011888830.1:5118284-5120471 GCF_000151845.1 Pteropus vampyrus
GACACGGTCCTCTTAGGTCCGCTGGAGAAGCACACAGGGCCCAATAAACTGCATTCTCTAAGGGGCTCCGAGGAAACTAGCAATCGCAGGTTTTCTTTTAAAAATGAATATTTTATTTCAGACCTGGAAAATAAATGACATCTTCACTTCAACAGGGGACATACAAGTTTCGGGTACAATCTGGAAATCAGAAATGAAAGGAGTCGGTTCTCTGCTGCCACAGTGGAAGTCTCTCTTCCGATCTGGCTTCACTGCTCAGAGCAAGCAAAGCAAGATGCTCAGGAGCAGAGAGACCTCAGATATTGCACAAGACCGGAGTGTTTTATTTGTCCCTTTTAAAAGTACTCTTTAAGATACAATGAGTAGTGTCTTTTAAGATAGCTATTTAGAAAAAAAAAAAAACTTTATTTATTCATCTGTCAGTCAACAGGAAGCATTTCTCAATCTCACTCAATCTGGGAATCAGGAACAAATGACAAAATAAGTTTAGAATCAGAATATTTCTAGACGAGTTGTGTTTGTCTGATAGACCTTTTAGGAAACTATCATTTGTTTCTTCTCCTTGTCGTTGTTATTGTTTTAATCCGTTCTTGTCCCTCTTCACAGTCCCTATTTTTTCCTTTGTCTCTGGTCAGAAATGATGATCCGTCCTTTCTTTTGATCCTTAGAAGAATCACCACATCTTATTACGGAGGATGACACTTGGGAAATGTGCATGAGTCTGACCTGGAAGAGGCACATTTCATTTCCTCTGTCACCTGACTGTGTAGAACTTAGTCTTGTGGCCTCACATAAAGCAAAGGAGGCTGGGAAACATATTCTAGCCTTTCAGACACATGCCTGACACTTCCACGTCACGTGGAAAAAGGTAAAATGGATTTTGGTAGATGACTTCGCTCCCACCACAGCCGCCATGTTGATGTCATCTTATAGTATTTATGGTATCTTACTCTGAGGAACAGATAAAAAGATGAAAACAAATAGAAAATATTTTTAAGTGATACATAGAAAATAAATTTCACGTGACAAATCCATTTCATCAGCCTGCTGGAAATTTTCATCTTACATGAAAGAAATTATTTCAGACCTAACATAATCCATTTTCATTTATGCCCTTAGACCTCGGTTATATAAAACCTCTTGGAATGTTTCTTCCAAACCAATAACTTTGTGACTTAAAATTTAGGGAAAAAAATTTTTTTTGTTCTTCAATGCAGATATATATCCTCCACAAGTAATATTACAGCACTGAGTTTGATAATCCTGGGAAAGGAATCCACTTCCTTTACTGCTCTGACTTCCTCCTTTAAGCCACCTTCATCAAGTATACAAAATGCTACATGCACAGAGAGAGGATGCTGTCCTTTTCACAGCATTGTACATCAATTTTGTTTTCCAGATAAGCGCTATATGAACTTAATGGAAAAGAGAAGTTTTTCTCAATGACAATGCATGACAGAAGCCGAAAGGTTTTAAAGCAAACATACAAACCTGTCATCTAATAGTCCATCAGCCAGCCCTTGTCACACCGATAAACCTTTATCTCTCTCTCCCAGATTTTAATCAGTAGCTTGGTTTGCATGTTCCTCCTGTCACTGCAGCAACCCACCTAATGGGGATTCTTTATGCCCTGAGAAATCAACTCATTTGGGCCTAAATGAAACATTTCACTGTCTTGTTTTATCTCCCTCTCTATTCACATTAACATAATAGCTTTTAATTGGATTGTATTTGTGATTAGAGTCAGCAAAGGTGGCATTCTCTCAGAGGAAATTGACTGCAAGGCAAACTGCTGTGACTCCATCTGGGAACTGGTTTTTATTTTTTTATTTTTATCTTCAACTCTTGCCTCAGGGAAAAATGGCCTCAGGAAGTACAGTCTGGGGAGTCACCTGATAACTCACTTCTCACAAACTGTGAAAGTCCATTACATTTATCATAAAGGCTTACACACCCGAATGTCTGCAATATTTTATGAGTATTCAGATGCATGTTCTAAAAAAGAGTAGTCACAAAAGGATATGACAAATGTGTGAATTATTCTATACTTTTATAAGTGGAGAAGGCCTCTCTAGATATGATACCCAAAGCAGAATCTAAAGAGCAAATGACTGCCAAGTACAGTTACATAGAAACATAATATATCTACATCTCAAAAAAACAGTATAAATGAAATTATAACAAACT
>NW_011888830.1:5122241-5130267 GCF_000151845.1 Pteropus vampyrus
TATAGATGCAATATAAGCATCTTTACAGGGTTTGGTGTGGTTAACAAAGGATGAGATGGTCAATTCTGTAGAGCAAAGAGAAGGTTCAGGGAGTTTGAACTTGACCCCCAACCCAGAAAGGACAACTTGCTTTTGCTCTGACCTGTAGTCCAGAGAAAATAAATACCATTTATTTGATATCATTAAAACACAAGTAACATTATTTCTATCCTGTAAAAAATAACAGCAGCTATTAGGAAGAGTTTGCATAAGTTTTACTTGCAGTTATAAACTAAACAGATTCTTCTAAAAAATGGCCACTTAAAAATGTTAATTTTATGAATGTTTATAATAATCAAGTCATAAGTATTAACAAGCCTAAGAAGAAGGTGCTAAAGAAAGAACGCTAAATTAATTCAGTGTCTCACAAAGTATGAACAAATTCTAAGTATTTAAATAATAATAACAACAACAGTAAAGCCCATGAATACAAGATACTTGTGTTTTCATTACTTTTTACAAAAGAAATAAAAAGTTAGGAAGTATATTGCAAGTTATCCACTGAGGGTCCTTTCTGCCTTCTCACCAAAGGCTGTGCAGAGTTCCCTTTTGACAACCGTATGACACAGTTAGGCCCGATATTCCAAAAGGGTGCCATTTCAAGTTTATTTTGAGCAGTAACCTGCCTCTCTGTATATTAGTTGCAAACTGATTTGAGGACTTCCCAAATGGTATAAATTCTGATTCCCAGGTCCTCTGATCATGCATGCTGAGTTTATAGAATTCCTTCTGATAAATACTGTTTAGGTGAGTTTGATAACCATAGCACTTACCTTTGGCATTTTGATATGTCATCTGTCCATTCCCCAAAGATGTCATGACAAGCCAACAACAACACAAAGGCATAGTTTCAGCTCCAATATGAGTAAATTCTTCGAGGTCAAAATGTAGAAAAATGGCAGTAGATTCTGATGGTCATAATGGGATTTTCTTAATAGTCTAAAAAAGACATCCAGTTTTCAAAAAACTTAATGATATAATTAAAGAAAGAAGAATGCGTTTTCTGAGACCCACAACCCAAGGGCTCCTTTATGTTGAGCAAAGTCTGCTGCGAGGGAAATGACAGCATTCGCCACCATCTTTTCGAGTGTCTATCACATACTTGGCACTCAGGTATTTCACACACATCTCAAGTACATTTCACTTGGTCCTTAAAACAAGTCTTTAAGGGAAGTATTACTGTCTTCATTTCACAGAGAAGGGAACAGATTCGAAGCATTAATGACCTGCCTAAGGTCACAGAGAAGCAGCAGGGGATCAGGTTACTCCGATGTCACTAACAAGGGTTGTTTTTTGGTGTCACTCTTTGGCCTCTCTTGGCCTCAGTTTTATCCTCTGAAAAACAGGAGAGAATCACTATGCTAAGCCCTTCTGCTAAGTGATAGTAATCACTAATCTGCAATAATTGTCACTGCTTCTTTTAACATTCTAATATCTAGCATTTTGAACATGGTCTCAAACTAAGAGCTGTCGGCTGTGTCTGTGAATGAATGCGAGGCTCCGTAAGACCATGCAATACATTCTGACGTTAGTTACCTGCATGTTTACGAAATGACACTAACTACAGAGTAAGGATAGTGACACGATGCCTGTTTCCACTGTTGATAACCAGGTCAACACATAGGAAAAGGTCTCCGGTCATTCCAGCACACACGTCTTTCCAGGTGTCCTCCCCACCGCCGCTCGCTCTCCCTTCACAGCACAGTTCCCTCGTGACCCTGACAGTGTCGCAAAAATTTCCAGACTGGTTTAGCTGTCAGAGCATTCTGACATTTTATTTTTCTGTAAAAATTTCTCCTTCAGGAAAACACTCTTTTGTCAACGATCAGCGGCCTATCAATTAAATACATATCTCAAGCTTAAAAATTTCCCAGGCATTCCGCATTCCATTTCCTTAGGCTGAAGTTATCCTTAACACAGTGTCCCCTCGCTCCCTAACAGACTCGGGTTTGCCTTTGCGATGCTGCTTTTCATAGAAGGAAAAAATGAATAGAAGTGGAGTGGGCAAAACAGGGGCATTGCTGAAGGGATGGCATCACAGTGATGCCACACCTCACAGACCCACCTGGGTTTTCTCCCGTGGCTGTTCTGTGACCTCCTAACTCTCTCCATCTGTAAATCTTAAAGGGTTTGGCAGTTGCTCCTTTGCGTGAAAATTGGACACACGCATAGTTCTGTTTATTAGCAAGTTTTCTTCTGTTGAATCATTACTCAAAACAGGAAAAATGAAGGCTGTCAGAATCTATTTCTGGTTCAAGCGTTTTGTTCTTACTGTAAAGCAAAATATACAAATGTGAAATCCAAGATTTAGCCTTTGAACTTTTATTATCCTGTGGATCCTACTTTTAAAAACTTCACCTTTAGAAACTTTTCTCATTTTTCTACGTCCTTGTTTCTATCTTTTTGCGTGCCAAAGTTTTTTTTTTTGTAGCCTTTGCTGAAAACGATTTTTTTATGATTAAAATATAATTTTGAAGACTTCCAAACTACTCCTTGTTTTACTTTTGTCAAAAAACAAAAACAAAAAACAAAAAACAAAAACACAACCCTTTGCATCCCAAACATCAGTGACAAACCAAGGGGACCAGGAGGACTGGAGATCTTCCCCTAGTAGCCTGGCTTCCCAGGTCATGTTTTGGGCTTCCTATAGTTGAGGTGGGAATAAAAGTCTCACAGGGATCCAGTTAAATGATCTCATGAAGTGGGCCTGATTCTAGAGTGGTAGTCTACTATGGCAGCAAATGCAGAGAGTGAAAAACAGGATTTTCGTGCCTAATAAATCTTTCCCAAACATTTCATCAAAAGGGATCTTGGCAAACAGGTTTAGGCAATAAATATCACCAGCGAGTAAACACGTTATTACAAATTTTTTTTAATGTCAGGAGGTGTCAACAAGATGTTTTCCCCCGTGAAAGAGTGGTCTCAAGTCTACACCCAGCTTTGTTCCCAGGTGGGAGACTGGGCTTGAGGTGTGCATTCAGAGACGCTCTGAGAACCTTACTGAAAGCACTACCCTATCTTCACTTAAAAGAACCATCGATTAGTGTGTCCGTGGTAGGTAGTGCACATCCTAGCGGTAAGACCATCAATCCCAGGAAACATTACCATCTTCTTCCTGTTCCTTTGTTCCTTTCGGAACAGTAAATGCTGATCCCACCGGTCGTGTTTCCAGTTCACTGAGTAGAGCAGTAATCTCCAAAATTATGTCTGCATACTTCCAGACAACCACAAGATTATAACAGAACCAAAATTTATAGAGCGATTGTAATCCAGGCTCTGTGCTAAGCACCTTACATACATTTCCTCATTTGATCTTTAAAATACCCGAGAGAGAGAAAGATCATTGGTCCCTGTAACAGATGAGAAAACTGACAGTTAAGTCACTTGCCCAGTTACACAGCCATCAAGTATTAGAGCCAAATGACTTGTGTTCTCGACCACTACAGTCTTCTTTCTTCAATAATCTACGATTCAGTTGAAGAAATAAGACATTGCCATGTGAAATACTGGTAAATACACACACACATGAACACACACAAAACACACAGAGGAAAAATAGCAAAACTGGATAATATATTGGATTGTATTACCATTACTAAGAATTTTGAAAAGTTCAAGAGGAGAAAGTTGAAAATCATCGAAGTACATTTTTAAAAAGGGCAATGAAATTGAGTTGTTTTTTGTGTAGCAGGTAGAATTAGAAGATCAGAAGGGTTTCCACTGATGGACAGAAGATCTCGAGGCCGTGTCTATAGTATACATGTATATTTACTTCCATTTATAAGCAGCTTCAGTAAGAATAAGTCACACTTTTCCATGGATGCTAATACAAGTGGAAAACTCATGTCCCTCTATGAAGCCTTATCAAAGGCTTCATTAAGCCTCATTAACTTTGTCTCTGTAATTCCATTTCTAGAAATCTTTCCCAAAGGAATAAAAAGAGGTTGAGGGGGAAAAAAAATCATTAATTAATTCAAAACATTTTTATTATGCACTTACCGTTCGCTGGCCAGTGGCTACACCAGATGGCATGGAGTGAAGTTCTTCTCAGAGTCTCCAAGAGGGTTTATTGAAGCATAACTTATAACAACAACAACAACAAAATGGTTTCAGACTAAATGTTTAATGATCAGGGGACATTTAAATAAATGTTTAAATGAACTGTATTATGTCCGTAAGACTAAACACTAAGCAGCCATAAAAAGTCATGTTTTCAGGTATATGTAAGGGAGATGTTGACAGTAATGTGTAGCATATGTGTGTATGTGTGTGTATACACACACATACACACACACACACACACACACATATATATATATATATATATATATATATATATATATATATATATATATCCCCTCCCCCACCTTGGGACTGTGTGACTTTCCAGGTCAAATTTTGGGCATCTCTAATTGGAATAAGAATCAAAATCTGAGAGACATTCAGGCAAAGTGAGTTTTTAAGTAGTCCTGCTTACGTTTTGACCCCAATTTTTGAAATGTAATGATGGTATTCCAATTTTAAATACATATTTGTAGCTGTACCTACATGAGTGTGATCTTTATTTTCTTATTTATGTTTTCTAAAATAAGCATGTTTTGTTTTTATATAGAGAAAAAAATTGAAATAAAATAAGAGCAAGAATTAAAGAAACTTCTCTACCCCATGGGATTTGCTGCCCGTTTGTACTAGTATCAGAATAAATAATTGTGATATTATATCAGGGATCTCTCCTGAGTATCTTCAGACTTTTAGTTCCTGTTTATGTAGTTAAAGCCCATATTCTAACGGTACAGAAGCATTATTTTAGAGGATAAGATTCAGCTGATGTCATTTCTTTTTCAGCTGGTCTCATGTCTGGGAACTGGAAACACAGTTTCCACTTCTAAGGTAACCTGCAGAGAATCAGGCCATCCAGGATTTTTGGTTCCATGTCCATCAGGTCTGGGCACTTCCAGTCTGAGAGGCAGATAGCCCTTCAGCAAATTTACAAGGCAGATTTTGAGAACTTTGCAAAGTTCTGGAAACCACAAGTCACGTAAGAAATAGGACTGAAGAAATAGTGCAGCTTTCCCAAACCCTGTTCTTAAAAACAAGGTGACTAAGAGCTAAGATATTTCTATAAACATGCTCAACACATAATAGGTATTTAATAAACATTAGTTTCAATTCCTCCTCCTTATTTACTTTAATCATATCTTAAGACAACATGTATCTATAAACTTTTATAACTGAGTCAAAATGTCAGAAAAGTTGAAGGAACATTTGATTAACTGATGAGTTAGTATTTACAATTGATGAGCACATTTTCTTCCAACGGAAGAAGAAAATTTAAACTGAGGAATCACTGGGTGAGGTGGGGGAGGGGCGGCATGAGAAAACCAGGCTACTTTTTTAAAGTTAGGGTTAGAAGTGTTGCTTCAACAGGAATTTTGTTGTGCGTTGTTCTCCTTCTCATATTCAAACATTGGAGCCAGGATTGAAATCCTGGATTTTTCGGGTGTCTGCATTCTAAAAGATTCTGTTTATGTTAAGGCTTAGGTCACTTTAGTAGGTATGTTTTAAGGAAAACATTACCTCTGTGTGACCTCTGGGATTTGAAGGTGAAAACTCAGTCACTGGAAAAAAAGGCATCCTAGTTGTCATGGATGAAATCTCCAGCCTTAAAGACAATTGTGTGTCATCCTGTGACTGTCCTCCTGCAGCAATAAAAACGGTCGAATCACAGCTGGAACAAAGTAGGTTCTAATGAATCATGATTCTTAGCTAGAAAAACACAGACTGGTAAAAAATAAACATGTTAAAGGAAAATAAATAAACTAGTGGAATTTTATAGAAGGAACAAAACATTTTCGGCCATCCTTCAGGAAGCAGGTTCCAACTCCCTATAAACCTCCCCAACCCCGTTCTTAAACTGTTATTATAAGCTAAGCATTTTACCTCCAGAGGGAAGAATAAATTTGTGCTGGTTATCATGTATCAGAATTACACAAGACATCATCTGTTAATGATCATTTATTCCTAGCTACTTGAAGAATAATGCCCAGTAATTATAGTCAATGTAAGTCAAATAGTAATAGCATACTTTACACGGTATAGTAATTATAAGTTATGTCCATGCATCTGAGACAAAGGTCTTTTATGCTCGGTATTAAGTCTGTGCTACAATTTATTCATAATACCATGGCTGGGATGGAGGAAAAGAAGCCTGCTGGCCTTTCACACCTCCAATAAGTCATGTGAAGAAAACTGTTCTTTACATGTATTGCTAAACCCAATTACCACCAAGACATCATAAACAAATATTCATTGCATTTACAGCTAGTTCTTTATTGCATAATGCAAAATGTATTGTTAAAATTTAAAGCATTTAAAGGGAGTAAGCACCCAGATTTCTGCATTCATTTAAGATTTAATTGGGGAAAAAAAAAAAAAACTCGAGCATGTGTTGCAGTATTTTGTTATGTAGAGACTGCTGCTAAATGAATAATCACACAATAATCTCAGGTCTAGCAAAAGTCAGACAAAAATATGGGCATCTGTGGCTTTGATATTTGGTAACACGGGAACCTACCAGTTTGCTGAAATGGAAAGATGCTAAATAAAAGTTTCGTAAAATCTTAATATGAAACGGAATGATTAAAAATCACTTGATGTCCCGCAATCGGTAGAATCGGTCACTGTGAGTCTTCTGGAGGTTCATACACACTTGGAAGTCCTGGATCCCCCTAAAGCTGTCCTAACTCTCCCAGATTCCCTGGTCCATTCATCAAATGCGGGCATCATTCCAGTCTGTAGGAGAAAATTAAACTGATAACTCAAATAATAGTTCTTATTAAAAGGAAAAAGAACGATTCTTCAAGGCCCTTTTCATTTGGCCTGGCCAGTCTCTCAGGCCTATCCAGCGACACATTCTGGGGCAGCTTCAGCCTACTCAAAGAATCCCCCTCTGGGCTTTTTCTCCTGCAGCAACAGACACCTCTCCTCTGGTTTCTCACCTGGAAAACAAACCTACCCATCAGGTTTTAGCTTAACTATCTCCTCCTCCAAGAAGTCTTCCATGCCTCGTCCGCACCTGTCTATGTCACTCACCATTGATAGACTCTATTAATACCCTTTACTTTTCCCTGATTGTCACCTGTATCACATTTCACTACAATTACTCGTTTCTCTACTAATCTCTCCTCAAGAGAGGGCAGACAGGAGCCATTGTTGCAGCTCACCATCGAATTTCTAGTACCTACCACAGTGGCTGGCACGGAGCACGAGCCTAGTAGACAGTGGCTTTGTGAATGAATGCACCTAGGCCTGGCTTCTCGTATTGCTGTACAGAGAAGAGCTTTGGGGAGGGCTTGGGGAGGGCCAGTTTGCAGGAGGGAGCCAAAGAATGTCAAGAGGCATGCTGGAAAAAAGTCTACCTCGATTCCATTTAAGTGTGATCATGGGATTTTTAAGCAAGTGTCTTTCTTTTATCTTCTCTCCCTCCTCTAACCTTCCCTTGTCTAATTTTTTTATTAGAGCTTTTCAGAGCCTTGGTAATGTTTGGTACATTAGCACATGGTAATGTTTATTATTGACTTCCATGAGGGCCATTTTCCAAGCTTATTTGCTAATGGAACTTTTTGTTCTGTGAGTAGCAGGTATACAGGGCTCAGGGAACACAATTTGAGAATATCTGTCCTGCATAAACCTTTCTGACATTAAATTTTTTGTCTCTGTAGCTATAAACTGGGAATAAAAATTATCTGCAGTGACCTGGTAGGAACGATAAATGTGTTATTATGATTCAAAGCATCTATTTATCTCATTGATCTATTGCATGATAAGGTCTGGCCTGACACCACACACGGGAGAGGTAGTTCTTCAATGAAGAAAGGAAAAGAATCCACTCAGAAACATCTATGTATATTCATGAATTTCAATTCTACGAATCTCTGGACTTTGATTTGTTTATCATCAAATAGGACTTATGAAACATGAAGTTTGT
>NW_011888830.1:5131487-5138689 GCF_000151845.1 Pteropus vampyrus
AGTCACAGGTCCCACCCACACTCAGAGGGAGGGGATCACGCCAGCTGTGAGCACCAGACCCCGACAGGTGGGGTGGGGCCGCCTTACAGTCCATCCACCATGGCCACTAAGTGAATCGCACACCATTCAGGGTCTCTCCTGGAAAAGAATGGAGTTTTTTTCATTAGTACCTATTTGAAAACTCTTAGAGAAGATTCTAATTGGCCTAGCTGAGGTCAGGGGTCCATCACTGAACCGGTCAACTGCAGCCGAGGACTCAAAGCTCTCTAGTTATCTAAAGAGACGAGTAGGGAAAAGGGTATATCCCAAGAAATGGGGGGCAGGGGCCAGGTCCCCCAGTCCTAGTTATCTCAAGCCAGCTTCCCACTATATCAGAAAACCTGACTCCTTTTTTGCTGTGCATGTCTTTTGAGCCTAGAAGTCTGGCCTTCTTCACAATTTCGGTCAGACGAAGAGAAGAAATAAAGAAACCTCCTTTAATCCCCAAAGACTGATCACGTATCACTATCTTTAGCCTGAGAATATGGAGGTAAACATTTTAAGTCTAACAAATAACATCTGAAATAATTTTTCCATAGCCAAATAAAATAAAATACCTTAAAGATATTTTAATTGTATCCATTCTAAGTTTGCAATAGTTTAACAATACCTATTCACTTTCTCCTTAACAATCTGTGAATGCGTATCCATCCTACAATAAATTCACGCTACAGAGGTAAAAACTGGAATTATAAAACGTTGTTTAATTTCCTCACAGTTTTAACCACATCAGATGCAAATCGCAAGATTAAAATGCAGACAGTTTTTATACTACATTTACCTCTCTGGCCTAACTGGGCCTACACACAAGTAGATTAATAATACTGTAAAGTTACTAAATAGGGGTGGGGGAGGGATCTTCATAAATATAATGGAAACGAAACTTCACCACTTAGAAACCAGTCAAATACTTCCTTCTGTATTTGAAAAACATGCCATAACCTTGACCTTTTAATCACTTTTAGTTAATATTTATTTTTAGAAAGTTGAAGCTATTGAAATCTTCATGCATACCTTAATATTTTCAAAATCCACACTTAACACTCGAAAAACACTGACACAGAATCTCACTGAGCTTTTAATGATAACAGGAAATACTCCCACCACAACATGTTCAAAATTAAGAAAACTTGATCCTTTGATAAAGAAGTAAGAAATATAGAGTTCTGTGATGCAAACTTTAAGAAATGGGTAGAAAATAAGGACAGTGAAGAATTTCAAGAAAAGCTGCTTTTATTTGTTTGGGATGTTAAACCAGGAAAGTAAATTGCCAAATAAGAACAGAAGCATAAATTAGTTCAAGAGACAGCTAAGACATCTTTATGGGACGGGAAATGGATGGATCCTGCCTCAGAGTATAGAGGTGGAGTTAAAGGGCTTGAGCTTGTCTTTTGCGAAGCCATCCTTAAAGCCAGTGAACAGTAATGTCTCTAAAAAATGTCACTTTTCAGGATATCCCTTTTTATAATGCATTTGTCAAGCAGGGGTGAAGCGGGAGGGCAACCCTTTATTGGAGCGGCCAGTTTGTCAGACAAAACTAGACTTCCTGGAACCAGGATCTCAAATATTAGAATGATCGGCCCGCCCCTAAGGCTTCCACGTTGACACTGCCCTATAGTTAACACAGTGGGTGTTTCTTTTTTTGGATGAGATCTTAAAAAAACAAGCCATGTTCTGAATATGGTTACGGCAAGGGAAATTTATCCTTGTTGATTTAAGCATATTCTAAACATCTTTATGACACATGAACACATAAATTCTTAGATGATAGAGTTAACGGGCAGTTTATAAAAGAGTACTCTGGGGGAAAATGAACAATCTTCTGATTTGTGTACTGTGAAAATGCAGTTTTGTGGACTTCATGAAAGAGATCTTTACAAACTTTTGGTTAAAAGCAGCTTCAAACATCTCCCAAACCCCCAACCCCCCAAATCCTTTGAAGCTGATTATAGTTACCTTTTAAAATAAAAGTAAATGGTGCTCTACTGTTTCATAAATAAGATAAATAGTATAATCAGTTGACAGCTGCTTTCAGATCCTAACGTCCTTCTGTGGAAGTGGCATAGTCAAGTGGTGATGAGCATAGACTTTACAATCCAGCCACAGACGTCTAGGTGCGAATTTCAACTGCTTAGAGTTGGCAAATAACCACCTTTTTTCATCTATAAAATGAGCCTGCCAGCTAGCTGCAAGGGGTGCCTCAAGTAGTGTGTAGAAAGTGCCTAACACAGAGGAAAACTCAAGAAGACTCAGTTACAATTATTACTATGTACCGGGTATTATTTTACCGGAAATGTTTTGTTTTTGTCTCACGTAGTCCCCAAAGCAGCCCGTTTACTTGACACACAAAAGAGATGGACTCAGCAGAAATTCATACCTTGCAGAAGGCCACATGGTTAGTAAGTGGCAGGAGCAAAGCTAAACACCAGTACATTTGCCTTTAGAGTCTCTTGTCTCCTACTCAGCAGGGTAGGAAGACTCAGGTTCTGTCATTATTCCCCTGAAGGCCAAAATTGTGGCATTCTGGAGAAAGGAAGGCGAGGAATCCCATGCTTCATGGCTCTTCTGACAGACTGTGTTAAAGCTAAGTCTGACGCTTGGAACTGGCAAAACATCATGCTGAGCAGGGAAATAACTTCCTTTCCAGTCTTTTGAACACTATTTTGGTTTTCTCTAGGAAGTTTAAGTCTGTACCGGTTCATTCATTCATTTATTCAACAATTATTAAGTATCTGTGGTACACCGGCGCTTGGAGTCGGCTCCAAGTGAATGTGGTCTGATGGACGAGGTTGCCTCGTGTACTTAACAGGGACTTAAATTCCAGACGGCTGTGGGAAGCAGAGGAGCTTTAAAAGAAACGTAACTGAATCGAGTGAGAAAGCAGAGTAGCAGTTCATGTGGAGAGATGGATGTCTGTGCCCTCTGACAGATTCTTCGGACAAGTTAAGGAGTGGGTGAAAAATTTGAGACCCATGAGGGGAACTATGTTAGAAATTCAAAACAGAGTTTCTCAATCAGTATCAGTCTGTTGACTGCAGAAATGGAAAGAAAAAGTGATGAATTATTTAAAGAAATATTTCCGTCTTAAAGTCTTATGCAACACTGGTCTATTAGTCAATAAACTGGCAATGAAAATCTGCACATCAAAATGGATAGTCCCAGATTGCTCAGCAGGTGCACAAGGATTAATTATAATTACAGGATCAGAAGCCTGCTCTTAAAATCTTAAACGTGTGCGTATCCTTTGTATTTTGAGAAGAGGGGATTGTATTTCTCTCAGCATACGAAGTACTATATATATTAGCTATTGGACAGTCATCGGTGTGGCATGTATATCAAGTTGTACTGATTTATAATCTTTATTTTGGGGTCACACATTGGCCTAACAGAAATCACATCATAACTAGTTGTAGAAGAGTCTGTTACAACTAGTCCGTCCGTCCTCCCTCCCTCCCTCCCTCCCTCCCTTTCTCTCTCTCTCAATCTCTCTCTCTCTCTCTCTCTCTCTTTCTTTCTTTTTCTTCCTTTCCTTTCTTTCCTTCCTCTCTCTCTCTGTCTTTCTTTCTTTCCTGGAAAATGAAAATCTTTTGTCTACTATAGAGCATTTCCATGCGACGTTCACAAGACTTCAAAAACTAGAGAATCATTTTTAAATTTCGGACTGGTTTGTTTCAAAAAACCCAGTCACTCCTGACTCTGGGTGGTGATCGCTGGCTAATGTGGGCCTTGTGAAAGAGTCTTAAGCCATGTCTATTGCAAATATGTTCTGACAATAAATCAGAATTTAGGGAGTTCCAGTCATCTCATTTGCCTAATGTGCTTACCAGTAAAGGTTAAGAAGTTGGCCATACCGTACTGAAATATCCCATCAATATAAGGAGGTCCTGAAATAATGAAATGCACTTATTCATATTTACATCATAGAACTTACAATGTAAGGTTGACATGTTTGAGCCTGAAATTAAGATTTAGAAGGTGGCTGTTGAGAAATAGATAAAAGAGGAAAAACTAATTAAAAATGTTTGTCAGGCCATCCTTTTGTTGCTCGTTTAGAAGAGTTTAACTTGTCTCAATTTAGCCTTCTTTCAGTTATGATAGTACCTAATATAGGATAATAGCAGCCAGAGATTTGCTATTTATCTTATCAGAAATACAACTCCATAAATAAAGTCCTTTCTCTTTTTGTGAAATAAACCTACCTTTAAATTCTTCCTCGTCATTCTTCCTCACTTATAAAGCCCTAGTGTAACAGTATACATTATTTATTCCATTACAGTCAATTATGGTATCTATCAGTACAAATACATCTATGGCCATAATAAAGATAGATACATTAGTATCGTTCTCGTGTAGGGGATACATTGAAACACCTATTTTTACCTCTGAAGTAATTGGAAATGTCATTTGAGAAACAAACTTTAAAATTAAAATTTAATGAATCCAACAAAAACATGCAAAGTCACCTTAAAAAGATAACAATGAATTCCAGGCTGACAAGATTAGATAATAAATGGATTGTATATAATAATATGCCCATGGAGAGATTGTGCCGCACCTGGAGCAAAGAGAAAGTGATCACACAAGCAAACCAGGCAAGTCTGCTCAAACAGTGTCGTTTTCAACAAAGAAAAGGTATTATTTAATTCCAGGAAAGGTTTCATTAAAAAAAAAAAAAAAATCACTCAAGCAGCCCAAGGCCATAAACAGTAAGGACCACCCTGACGTCAGGTATATCATTACTAGAAAGACAGGTGTATCAGAAAATCTCATTCATTCATTTGCTTGTTCTTTATTTAACACCTTTCTAAATGCCAACAAAATGCTGGTACAAAGCAAGAAGCTGATCATGTGATGGCGAGCCGAACAGACAGAACCCACATTCAGTAAGCTCCCACTCTATAGGAATGATAGCAATAACCGAATGCTCACAGCTAGCATATAATTAGCAAATAATAAGTTCTCTGAAGGAACTCTTTAGGAGATGATATAAATATTAAGAATTGGGTTTAGGAATGTTTGGACACATATGCCAAGGCCACACTATTTTAAATAGGTGGGCTGGGATGTGATCTCTGGCATTCTGTCTCCAGAACCCACCTTCGTGAATTTACATATGTGTCAATAAATATGCAGAGAATGCAACTTTAACCTATTTTCAGGTCTTTTATTTTCAAATTAATCCTTGCCATCAGGCCAGCCCTGATAGAGTCGCTTAGTCCTTTACTGTCACCATTCATTTAAATTTTCTTTTCCACAAGGAAATCCTAAAAGCCAGGGTCAGATTCTCTGCCACAGCCATGCCAGTTCATGACCCAGCCATGACACTATAATAAAGAAAGTCCACACTGAAAGGATTGGATTCACAATGTTTTCTCTGTAGAGCGAACTGATGTCAACATTGTAAAGACGAGAGGGGGGAGCAGAGTACACAGGAAATGAGTAAAAGCAGCATATTCCAGAAATGCAACAAAAACCATCGCTTTTCAATCTACTTGTAGAATTTCGATACTAAAATAATTCTTTGAAAAACTCAAAGGGAATGCAGCCCATTCAGTTTCTAAAAAAAGGACAGTCCTTTCTAGATTCACTAAAGTCTGATATATGACAAGCTTCATTTCAAACGTGCTTTAAAAACATGATGTAACTCTGACAAGTCAGACTTTGTAACTTGGCAAAGTTTTTGAAATGTATTTATGTATGTGTTGGGTGTAAACTGTTATTGTACTGGAAAACTTCTTGAAAGGGATTTTTATAAGTCTCATCTTGTCTCTCTCAAGTGGCTGTTAAAAATAGAGTTTATTGGCAACTATTTTTTCCTTGTGTTAGAGAAGGATTAGCTTAATCCTGGTAAAATATCTTAACACTTCCCTATATTCAATTTTATACAACTAAACTTTTATTATGCACAATACTAAAATAACTGTATATATCTTAAGTGACTCAAAATTTATACATTTGTCAGGTTTGTTTTTACAGACTTGTGAAACTTAAGCACTGTTCTCTAAATGAGGTAATTTTTTTTTTTTTTTTTTTTTTTTTGCTTTCCTACATATACACCTGAGTTTTTTAAATTTCGGATGAATGTTTATTACTTTTGTTTTATTCCTTAAAATCTTAGAAAGTTCCTCTGTGTGTTTAATACAGCATGATAGAATTAGTCAAGCAGACGTTCTTATCTTTAGTACGGTGTGCAGTTTAGAAAGCTATTTGAGATCCTCCTTTAAAAATAATCCTATTTAGATTTAGGACATTTATGTTTTCAAAAGCTCTTCTCCTTTCCACTTATAAAAAGTACAAATATGACATTTTCCCCCTCACTCCCACGTCCTGGGCCAGTCCAAAGCTGAGCTAAGTAGGCTAAACATGCCCGCGTGCCCCAGCAACCCCTTCAACTTCCTGTTTATTTAATTATTTTTTTATTTTTTTCTTCCCTGGTGTTTCCTCTGTTGATTCTCCTCATTTTAAAATATTCACTGCCCATCCAGGGGGAATGAAAAAACAAAACTCTTGATATCAAAAAACAATCTGTCTTTGTCACTGATGGAACAATTTGAATTTAGGTCTGTGTGTTCTGTCTGACTAGGTATTTGTCTTTTAAACTTTATCTCTACTCTCAAAATGAAAGAATGTGCCCTTAAAGCATCTCAAAGAATTGTTCCTCGCTCATGCAAAGGCACCCACCTTGTAGCTACATGATCTGGACCACGGAACATCCAAGTTCAATGACACAGGGAAAGAGAGTCGGAGGGGTCACACTGGCTCTTCACTGCCTCCAAAGTCACCTGTCTCTCCTCAGCTCATGGGCCAGGACCAGTCACATCCAGACAGGGAGCATGTGGACAGTGCTCATGGGGTCTTCATCAGGGCTGGGTACGCTCGTCTAGGTCCGGAGATGTATGAACTAAAGAAGACATGTTTTCCCCCACACACTTGCACCCAAAAAAGCCACAGCGAAGCAGTGACAGAGCGAGCCAGCGGACACGCTCATCCACAAAGAGGAGGAGCAGACAACAGAAGCGGCCCTGCCCCACGGCGGTTCCGAAGCACTGCTGGCGACATGGGCAGCCTGCACCTGAGGTCTGAAACACGTCCGGTGGGGGCTCCTGCTGTCTCCAGCCGCCCTCCCCACTCTCCTTCTTGTGCATTTTCCAACTTGGCCACAC
>NW_011888830.1:5139811-5149534 GCF_000151845.1 Pteropus vampyrus
GTTTCATAAGTGATAATTCTTTTAATTTCTGAAAGGTGCTTGTACACCCATTAATGCTTCCCATTTCATTTAGCACGAATCTAGCAAAATAAAGGAGCCCGCAGCGAAATGTTTGCAGTCCTCTGCAAAACCCCTGCTAAAGAGAAATCTTCGTAGCAAACGTATACCTCGTTTCACATCGGTTGGATAGCTATTGATAAAAGTGAACTATGTTGTATTAACATATGTCACCAGAGCCGGGTTCAGTTGTCGCTTCACCAGAACAAGTTCCCATTTCCACAGCATCCCCTTTCCTGGAGAAAGAGGCTGCAAGGTACTAAAGAATCTTAGTAATTGACCTGGGTCTATACATCAAGTCTAAATAGACACCGAGTGAATTGCATGGCATTTGGTAAAACAGGTTACTCACTGTTCCTCTTTCAACCCGCATGACTGTAATTCAATTAGGCTTATTGCCTGTTAGTCAATATGATACTATTGTAAAATCGTTCCTTTTGCAATACGAAGTTTAGAGTTAAAGAGCCTGCTTTTCTTCTTACAGCATACGGGCTCTCTCTTATATTAGAGCAGGATTTCATTATGTTTAAAAACTTTTTCCACTGTTTACTTTATCACTGGGGTCAGATAAAGGAGCCAGAGTCAGAATTAGTCTCTGGCTCCGGGAGGAGGGAAGTGAAGAGAGAGAAAGCCCAGTGGAAATCTATTGTGGATTTATTTGTATTTCCACAGCACAGGAATTACAGGAACATCAGCAGTGTCGGAAGAAAAAACATGGGGATAGGGAGTACCGTATTTTTGTTATTATTTCTAAAATACACTAAAAATAATCCTGGAATATTTTGGTGCAGGGTATTTAAAATAGTCCATGAACCGTAAATATTTTCAATCAATCTCAAAATTTTTCACTGTAAAAAAAAAATGCTTCCCAGGCTGAGTCTACTAAAATAAATTTATGAACAACGTCCCTTATCTAACCATGAAAAATGCATAGATATAAAGTTGATTTTTAGATTTTTTTTTTTAAAAAAAAAACACCTATTTTATGGGTTCAGGGACTTTTCATGCAGCTTAAATAAGAGTCAGATCTGAGTAGATATGGTCCAGAGGATGGGTTTGAGTTATCATCTCTGTGACAAGTGACTAAAGCTATATCCTGTGTCTCAGAGACTTTTTGTGAAGAGTCAACGACCTGGCACATGGAAAGAGCTTAGAAGAGCCCCGGGTACATTGTAAGTCTCAGAAAACCAGCGGCTTTACTCCCGTTATGACCGTGACTATTATTATGCAGAATAACACTGAGGGTTTACCCATCCTGTGACGTCTCATTCAATGCACGCCTCCACCAAACTCACGGTAGTGTTGGGTTTTTTCCCAATGAATTTAGTGACCACGTCATGCAAGTTAACACGTGATGATATAGCTAAACCTGTGACTGTGGACATCCTACCTGTGACTGTCCCACAGAGCCAGCCAGACTGCCACGCACTTCCCTGAGTTAGAGTCCTACTCTTTTGGAGACACATACACACGTACATGTACCCCTAACTAATTTACGTAATCTGGGGACACAAGGATGATGACCGATACCATTTGCGTCCCTTACAGTGTATTGCATCCACTAGAATCTTGAGAAATATTAAGTTGTGGTCTGATAACGTTGGCACAACTCTATCAGGATCTAAACATCGAGACCTAAGACATAAATACATACAAAATATTTAGAATATTAAAGAATATATGTCATCAGCAATAACTTTTCTTCCTGAAGTTGCCTAGAAAATGTCCTAATGCCTCCCTTGTCACTCTCGTTCCAAGCGATGGAAGCCACAACTAATTTTGTTCAGATATTCTGATACGCATATTATTTAGGTTTCTCTGACATTGTATCCTGTTGACTTAGCTCAAGGTCACTTATTCTGAAAGCACCGTGAAGCCGTATGGAATGGAATTTCACACTGAACAAAAGAGCCCAGTTGTAACTTTCCCTTGACATTTGCACTTTGTATACAAGCATCTTTTCGTTTTATCATCATGGTGAAAAACCAGTCAACTTCACATTGCCAAGTTTCTTAGCCTGTCAGACATCTTGTTAAAAGCGATCAATTCAATTAGTTTGTTGAACTTATAGACTGTCAGTCAATTTGACGTGTTTCCTTTTCTTCACCATAGTAAATAAACTAACCAGTGTTCTTTCCCACCATTCCCTCTCTGCTCCCCATCAACCGATAGAAGAGGTTGGCCCGGAAGCAGGGAGTCATGAAGGCAGCAACTGGTTGCTTGAGGTGCAGAGCAGCAAACACGGAGCATGTGCCAGGCAGGAACGCAGAGCACCCAGACACAGTAGTCAGGACGGAAGTCGTGCCCCCACTGGGAAACACAATGAGCTTCATCCACCACCAGGCAGAGCACGCGGCGGGACACAGGGAATTCAGGGTGGGCTGGAAGGAGGCTGCAGCTGCCATCTCTGAGGTGATGTAGAGGAGTTTAGTCCGGGGCTTTTCTTGCTCCAAGTCAGAGAACCAGGCGCAGGCGTCAGCTTTGGAAAGACTTGGATTCAGCTTATTCATTTCCCACTCACAAGCTCATTTCCTTGAAACACACTCTCAGGACCTACTTCACAGACTGGTTATGATTATTAAATGAGACACAGAGCCTCAAGCAAGAGCACAGTCCCCAGCACACTATAGCACTGAGTGACCAAGAAAAAAAAATCACTTGAAGGTCACAAAGATGACACAAGAAGCTAGCTTTAGTCCATGGGTGTTCGGGGGGTTGGTGGTGCTGGCTGCGATCAGAGCGTTTCTGGGTCTGGGGAGGAAAGCACCTGCAGAAAACAAGGAAGAGAAATTCAGAAAATATTTTATAAAGCAGTGGTGGAGCACAAATCCAAGAGCCAAGGAAATGTAAAATCAAAAAGTCGAATGTGGGCAACGTGTCTCTAAGTTATAAGTGAGCCCTGGGTGCCTAACTGCTTTATGTCAGTCATCCATCCAGGCCCACCTGTGGCTCTGCTTAGCTGACGGAATGCAGCTCTGTGAAACAGTATTTTTGGAGTCTCCTAACTCCTAATGGCAGAGAAGAATAAACCCTGCTCCCAGGTATAAAAGCAGTCAGCCAACTCAAGCCAAGCTCTATCTTGGAAGTAATCATCTTTTATTATTCAAATTTGTGTATAATTTAAATGTTATTCTATAAAATATCTGTGTTCATCCTAAAGTTGTTTTTAGCCAAAATTTGGAGAAAATTGAAAGCTCCAGGAACCTCCCTCAAGTCTGTCCCTGGAGCTTTGCAAACCCCTCAGCTTGCCGTCTTCTGCTTCCTGGGGGACAGATAATGGTCTTGGCGCAAAGGGTAGAGAGAAACTTTCAGTATTGCAAAGCAGATGCTAAAAGTACCAGGGGAAAAACAAGCCTTCATGTCTGGCTGTCTGCAAGTTTCCCCAAGGCATGTGCTCTTTGAAGGGCGGTTACAGAGTTCTGGACACTTTGGATCAACTCAAGAGCATCCCAGGATTGGACTGGAGTTAACGTAAGGGATGACGTGCTCACAGAACACACCACCACCCCCGCCAAACGCGTGCTGACAGTTACGTGTCACAAGCTCTGCAGGTCTGTGAGTCTCTTGTCAGAATTTTTGTATCTCTGGATGGCTTGGATCCTGTGACCAAGGTGGAACCTTCTGGCTGAACTTATGCTCGTGTACTCCCTAGAAAATTAGATTGTTCTTCCATTTAACTGATGAGAAAAATGTTGCTTTTTGACAGTTGACAGACTTTATATACCCCAAAATACCAGTCCTAGCATCTGCCTAATTATTTTGTAAATTATGTTTGCTGTCACAGACCTCTTCTGGGAGTCAAACACTGCTAAGTGTTTTCACTCCTCCCCTGCCCGAGGCTGTGGGAAACACGCCCACTGCAGCCAGTCTCATCTTGCTCACCCTCCTTACCCCCGTGGGGGGTCGTGCTTGCCAGTGGGTGGTCCCGCTCAGTCTGTCTTGGATGCGTGTACTGGACATCCAGTTTGACTCTCACATTTGAAGATATTTCTTAAAATGCTTTCTTCCTGGAAAGGTGTTCATTTTCAACGTGCGTTTTGTTCTGCTCTCTGCCAAAGTAACAGGGAAAATCCTTTTTTCAAACAACTGGAAGTATTTTTTTCTTTTTATCGTGAAACGTTATAAGCAGTTTTGGGTGTTGGGAATAGGTTTCTGCTTGAGCCTTAAGTGCAGAATTCATCTTTGAAGATGCTCAGAGCTGGGTAATAGCTCTAGAACTGCGTGAATGGCCATCAGCAGGCGGCTCATCCCGCACTCCCTCTCATAGGTACACATGCGGTCGCTGCAATGTAATCCCCTTTATTCCCACTCAGATTTATAGCAAGGCGCAATTTTTCATTCACAAATAGGATCTAAAATACAGATGCTCTTGAGAGAGATAATAATTGCCCTAAAATCACACTTGAAGACTGAATGGCCTAATACAGCTGTCCCCAACCTTTATGGCACCAGGGACCAGTGCTCCAATGAGAATCTAATGCCTGATGATCTGAGGTGGAGCTGAGGCAGTGATGCTGGCGCTGGGGAGTGGCTGCAAATACGGATGAAGCTTCTCTCACTTGCCTGCCACTCACTTCCTGCTGTGCGGCCCGGTTCCTAACAGACCGTGGACTGGTACCAGTCCATAGCCCGGGGGTTAGGGACCCGTGGAAGAGATCCCTGCCTCTGACCGCGTGTAACAGTTATCATGCTTTCAGCTGCAATTAACAGAAGACCCAACGCAGCTAGATTACACAATAAGGAAGATGTTTCAGGTCACACAGCACAGCACTCAGGGACGGGGAAGGGCCAGAGTCAGTAAGATTGTAGCTGAGCATCGTCAACCAAGAGCAAAACTCCCTCCATGCATCCGTTCCGTCACCCTCAGCATGTCCCTCTCTACCCCAGGGCTTGCCGCCTCGTCAGCAAACAAAATGTTGCAGCAACTCAAATAGCCAAACAATCTCAGATTCTAGAAGGGGATAAGAGAGGGCATGTCTCTTCTAAAATACCCTTTTAGAGTGAAGAAAATTTCAGAACAGCCCTCTAAAGAGTTCTCTTCCATATTTTAGTGGCCAGAATTGTGTCAGATGTTCATTCTACACTGGTCATGAATGGGAAGAAGGAGTCGACGTCATTATCTTAGACCCTTGGTTCTCAGACTTGAGCTGACATCACAGTGGCCCGGAGGGCTAATGAGAACGTGGATCGCTGACCTTTACCCTCTGCCTAAAGCACACAAATGCATTTCTGCTTCAATCTGCGGTCTCGTGGATCCCTCTGTCCCTGCCCCAGAAGAATACAATGATCCTTTCCACTCTTTTATCCTCAAATCTGTCATGATGGAACGATTAACTTTATGTTGACGGGGCTCAGGGATGCCCAGATCGCTGGTGAGATGTCACCTCTGGGTGTCTGTGCATGTATTTCCAGAAGAGATGAGCCTTTGAATTAGCAGACTCAGTAAAGAAGACCACCCTCCCCAAGCTGGGCGGGCATCACCCAACCCATTGAAGACCCAGATAGAACAAAAAGGCAGAGGGGGGTAGAATTTGCTCTCTCTCTCTCTTCTTTTTCAAAAAAAATGTTTTATTAAAGTATAGTCGGCATACAATAATATATTAGTTTCATATGTAAAACATAGTGATTCGACATTTATATGCTTTACGATGCGATCACCACACTAGGTCTAGTAACCATCTGTCACTGTGCGAAGTTATGACGATAGCATTGACTACGTTCCCTTGCACAGCTTTCACCCATTCTTCCACCCCTCACCCTTCTGGCAACCGTCAGCTCATTCTTTGTTTCTATGAAGCTGTTTTACTTTTGATTTTTTTTAGATTCCAGACATAAGTGAAATATGGTATTTGTCTTTGTCCTACTTATTTCACTTAGCACAGTACCCTCCAGGTTCTTCCCCGTTGTTGCAAATGCAAGATTGCTTTCTTTTTTATCGTTGAGTTATATGTCAGTCACTTCTTCTTTATCCATTCATCTATTGGTAGACACCTAGGTTGCTTCCATATCTTAACTCTTGTAAATAATGCTATAGTGAACATAGGGCTGCACATTTCTTTTCAAATTAGTTTTTGTTTTATTTGGATAAATGCCCAGAGGTAGAATTGCTGGGTCAACAGTCGTTCAATTTTTAATTTTTTGAGGAACCTCCATACTGTTTTCCATAGTGGCTGCACCAATTTGCAATCCCACCAACAGTGCACAAGGGTTTTCTTTTCTCCATGTCCTCGCCAACACTTGTTCTTTGTTGGCCTTTCTATAATAGCCATTCTGACAGGTGTGAGGTGGTATCTCATTGTGGTTTTGATTTGTATTCCCCTGATGATTAGCGATGGTGAGCATCTTTTCATATATCTGTAGGCCAACTGTACGACTTCTTTTGAGAACTGTCTGATCATGTCCCCTGCCCATTTTTTGATCAGATCGCTTGTTATTTCGATGTTAAGTTGTGTGAGTTCTTACACATTTTGGATGTTAACCCCTTGTCAGATACATCTTTTTCAACTATCTTCTCTCATTCAGTAGGATGTCTTCTTGTTTTGTTGATGGTTTCCTTCACTGTGCAAAAGCTTTTTAGTTTGATGCAGTCCCATTTGTTCACTTTCACTTGCTTCCCTTGCCCAAGGAGACATCCAAAAAAGATATTACTAAGAGCAATGTCAAAGAATTCACTGACTCTCTCTCTTCTTGAGGTGGGACACTCATCATCTTTAGACGTCGGAGCCCCCGGTTCTCAGGCCTCCATACGCAGATGGAATCACAGCACTGGCTTTCATCATTCTCCAGCTTGCAGATGGCATATCACGGCATATCTCAGCCTCTAAATCGCATGAACCAGTTCCCATAATAAATCTCCTCTTATGTATCTCTGTATATCTTATCGGTGCTGTTTCTCTGGAGAATCCTGGCTGGTACACGTGGGAATCTATTACGTACCCCTTTGCCCATCATGAAGTTGGCTCAGCAGAGAGAAATAGGCACAAAAACCCTTTTCGAAAGCTGGGCATCGAGCTCGGTTCTTTTTCCCTCTGGATATTCCCTGCTTCTTCCTTACCTGGCGAATCTTTAAGCAGTCAGGAGAGGAAAGACTACTGCTGCTGGTGTTTTCGTTTTATGGCTGGATCTCCATTTTGAAACTCAGAATATCATCATTTCCTTATTTTATTCTCTGATTTTCTGTGTGGCAAACTTTTCTATAGACAATCGAACACAGAAGAAAATAGCAGGAACGTAAAACAGATTCATTAAAAATAAAAAGTGCCACGATAATAAAATCGAAAATCATCACCTGTCTCCTGACCAACCAACTATCCTTTCGATATGCCATACCTTGGTTTTTCCTCATATCCTTGGGAGAGCTTCGAGCCTAGAATCATGTGCTCAGCAGCAGAAAAATAACGGTAAGGCGGGAAAGGAGAAACTTGACTTAAACGGGATCTTTACAAAATTATCACTGTTTTTCACCACAACACATTCTTTTAGCAGCACATTTTGATTCCTCAGCTTTTAGAAAGATTTCTAAGCCCAGCAATAGAGCACAGAATCCACTGTGTAGTTTTCCTCGTTGAGTGGAGGTGATCCGTGGTGAAAGAATAAGGTGGGTAGCTCTCAGAATGAGTTGTGATGTAGGTTCTGATCGAGGTCACTGGACAGAGGTGAGCCTGTAGAAGGGGTTTCAATGAATTTTGATAAAGTAAAGCCAAAGAGTTTTCTAGCAGCTTAGCATAAGTTTAAGTTTTGGACATTTCTCCTCTTGATTAATTAATTATGGTCATGATCTAAATAAACCAGGAGCATACACATTTGTCATTCATAGTAGTCTATACAGGTCTTTATAGTTGTGAGTAAGAATATCAGCAGTGGGTCAGAAAATTATGAAAACGGGCCACTTGGAATAGTTATATACATATATTAAATGAGATCATATATATTAAAATACACTGTAAATTTTTAAATATAAACTATTAACAATATTATAGCCAATGAAATCTGTTCTCATTTCTTCAATTAAGATCAAGAATTGGGGCATTGTGATTCAAATGAAAATTCAGATTAATAATATTGCCTCATAGTATATTCTGGATTATCACTTATTTAAACAATTAGTGTACTACTATGAAATATGTAACTTTAATACTATTTCTTACCAGTTATATTATTGTAAAGATATTTTATGTATGCTCTTTTAAAGCAGATTACTTTTTAAAATATAAATGTTCATGAAAGACTGTGTAATACTTCATTTTTCTTTGTCATTGAACTTCCCTTTCAGACATACTCATTTTAATTGCTACATAAATGTTCTTTTATACATATATAAGCTTCTAATGCTTCAAAACCAAGTAAAATTGAGAAAATTACACAGTAGTCCCCTTCTATCCATGGCTTCCCTTTACACAGTTTCAGTTAACAGCAGTCAACTGTAGGCCAAAAATATTCAGTGGAAAATTCCAGAAATAAATAATTCATAAGTTTTAAATTGTACGTCATTCTCAGTAGCATGACGAGATCTCATGCCACCTCACTCCGTCCTTCCTGGGAAGTGAATCACCCCTTCATCCAGCATATTCTGGCTGTACACACCCCCAGCCCGTTAGTCACTTACTTAGAAGCCCTCTGGGTTATCAGATTGACTGTCACGATATCACAGTGCTGGTGCTCAAGTCATCCTTGTTTTACTTAATAATAACCCACAGCACAAGAGTGGTGATATTTTAGGGGAGAGAGAGACAGAGAGAGAGAACACATTCACATAAGTTTTATTACAGTAGATTGTTACAATTGTCCTATTTTATTATGGGTTATTGCCGTTGACCTCTTATGTGTCTAATTTATAAATTAAACTTCATCATAGGTGTATATGTGTAGGAAAAACAGACTATAAAGGATTCAGTACTATCCACAGTTTCAGGCATCCACTGGGGATCTTGGAACGTACCCCACACCAATAAGGGGGGCTACTATATAGGTTATTTTTTAAAGTCACATAAACTTGAACTTCAATAATTAGTATAGTCCATAATTCTTTAAGAGAATTTGTCTTCCCAGATCATTTAGAGGACTGTTTTGTACAATGGGCAAATCCAGACTTGAGCAAAGCATTACAAATAAAAGGGTTTGTGCATCTCTTTAAATGTTGACACTTCATCCTGAGCTCTCTACTGTTGATGCAACTGGAGACTCAGGAGCATGAAGTAGAGACATGAGAACTTATTGAAAAAATTCTAACTTCCACAAAAATCATTTTACGTTGAATGCTTTTTTAAAAGCCAAAAAAAAAAAAAAAAAGATATTCCTGACTAACCTATATGGAGAGTTGTGACAATTCTTAATCCTCTTTTTAACATAAACAGACACAAGGTCAATTTAAATAACTCATCAATAATAGTTATTGAATGATAAGGTCTTTGAACTGGACGACCCCAACCACCTTCACAAAACCACCAAAAATTAACCAAAAGACACGTGGGGCATTGTTTCAAAACACAAAATAAGAAGGAAAATAAAGAAGTAGGAAAGTGTATATATTTAAATCCTGCTTTCCACTACAAGATTTAAAAAACCTTTCTCCCCTGTTAATTTAGAGAAGCCAAGTGATTATTTTATTGCATCTCTAGATCCCCAAGATAGCAATGTGATTTCAAACAATATATTCATTTTTAAAAA
>NW_011888830.1:5150924-5159242 GCF_000151845.1 Pteropus vampyrus
CTGGTGGCTTAAACAACAGAAACTTCCTTTCTCACATTTCTGGAAGCCGGTGGTCCAAAATCCAGGCTCCCGCAGAGTCGGTTTCTGCTGAGGGCATCCTTCCTCACCTGTGGACAGCCACCTCCTTGCTGTGTCCTCACATGGCTGGGAAAAGAGGGGAGAGCAAGTTTCCCAGTGTCTCTTCTTCCGAGGGCACTAATCCCATCATGACCTCCTCTAAACCGGATTATCTCAAAAAGACCCCATTCAAAATATCACATTGAGGGGGAAGTCTTCAACATATGAATTCAGGCAGGGGGGACAGACACAAACATCCAGTCTAAAGCTTAACCTGTAAAATCCTTAGCCAATAGAAGAATTACCACTTTAAGCCAGTGATTTTGGAGTGTTTTACACAATAAACAAATAATGCAGAACTTGGTACATCTAGGCACGTGATGCAGCAAACCAAAGCATGGAAGTTTGTCTTTCGAAGTGGGGAGCAGAGAGAGAGAGACTGGAAAAGCAGCAAGAAGACTGTGGAGTGGAGCCTGGTGGTGAGGGCATTGCTTTGGAGACTGGAAAAAAATGGAAGCCAGTGTAGCATACTGGGGGGAAAAAAGTTAAACTGACAGCCATAGTAACTCCGAAGATGGAAAAAGTACCTCAAAACTTGTGAATTTGGCTAAGGAGATTCCAGGAAGGAATGTTGAAGTGTGAGTTGTCTTCTTTTAACTGTAAATAAGGAAAAGAGAGAAATAAGCTAAAGAAGGGATCGTTTAGTGTGTAATCAGCATTTAACGGAAATAGAAAGAGCGCCCAAGGAAGTCGCTCTGGACAGCAAAAGATCCTCAAAGTTAAAAAGAAAAAAAAAAAAAAAGGCTTAAAAAATATACAAAGGAACTTGGCCTCAGCGTCAAGACTAATTCAAAGATGTAGCTAGAAGTCTTTTTATAATTTTTTTTATTTTATTAGTCTCAGGTATTCAGTACATTGGTTAGACATTGATATAGTTTATGAAACAATCCCCGACTGCTCTCTCCCCTCTGTCCCTCCACCTTGCCGTTACCTTCCTGCCGTCCGCATTCCCTACGCCGTGCTCCCCATCCCCGTGACCATCTATCAACTACTAATTTGTACTTCTTTAATCTTTCACGCCTTGCTCCTAACCCCCAAACCCCCTCTCCTCTGGCTGTCACCAGATTGTCCTCTATATTTGTGAGTCCGTTTTTGATTAGTTTGTTCTTTTTGTTCCTTAGATTTTGCATATAAGTGAAATCATATGGTATTTTATCGTTCTCTAACTTACTTCACTTAGCATAATAACCTCTAGGTCCATCTGTGTTATTGCAAATGGTAGGATTTCATTTTTTTAATGGCTAAGTAATATTCCATTGTATAACTTCTTTATCTAGTCATCTGTTGATGGACATTTAGGCTGCTTCCATATCTTGACTACTGTAAATTGTGCTGCCATGAACATAGAGATGCATAGGTCTTTATGAATTATTGTACTGGTTTTCTTTGGATGAATACCCAGAAGTGCAATTGCTGCGAAGACCTTAGAATGACAGGAGTCAGTGACTCATAGATTCTCTCATCTGGACAAAAGGGTTTCTAATAATCCTAAGGGAAATGTCTCATACCATCCTACCTATAAGCCAAAGTAGAGAAGGGCCTGTCTTGAAGAGCTTTATGAGTATGACTTTTCTCTAATGTACCTGACTGTAATATGATACATAGGAAACCCACAATATTTTAAAGGAGATTTTAGCTGGTAAACTGGCTAACTCCAAGGTTCAATTAAAGAAGAATATGCTAGATGGGAATGGGGTTGGGAGCTGGGCGAAAAAGGTGATTGGATTAAGAAATACAAACTGGCAATTACCAAATAGTTATTGGGATGTCAAGTACAGCATATAGAATGTAGTCAACAATATTGCAATAACTACGTATGGTTCCAGGTGGGTACTAGACTAATGAAGGGATCACTTTGTAAATTATATAAATGTCTAACCACTATGCTAGAGATTAATATAAAATAAATAAAACAAATACAAAATAAAATGAAATAAAAAATAAAAGCAGAATATAAGAGAATTAAAAATTTTATGTGTAAACATTTAATTAACCAAATTGTCATAGAAGACAATAAGTAAAATCACATCATCAAATAGATCAAATAGATCAAATCTGTTTTTTCCTTATGTTTAAGTTTGTAATGAATATCTTCTGACTCATATAAGTAATTAAATTTAATGTGAACAATCTATGCATGTTTCACAGCCCTGTGCACATATCTATCTGTATCTATATGTACGCATATATCTATTACCTCTGTATCTACATCTCTATCTATATCTATGTGAGTTGGCCTGCGTTTTGTCATCGTGAGACTGCCAGGACTTTGCTAATGGTAAGAAGCATAACTGACCTATTTAAAATGATTTATTTATCCAGAGTAACTGCTTTAGCAATCCCACACTAGCGAAAGTTAACTTCATTGTCCTGTTTTTCTCTCCGACTGCCATAACTTGCTCTATAGGAGACAAATCATCCTTTAGAAAGGCAGATACTTACACCAAATAAACAGAAAGTAAAAAGTTGATATGAAGGTCAGCCATTGTGAACATTACCTGTTGAGCCATTTGTGGTTTATACTCGACAGTGTCAAAACATAGCTGGAATGTTATGCCTATAACATGATCTCCTATCTGTCATCTATTTGATATAGGCACACTGATCTTAAATATCTTCGGCTTTACTAAAAACTACATAAACCGAAGATTTCAATGACTGTGTCTAATTTTCTAAAAAATGAAAGTTTCCTTCTCATCATCGCAGTTACAAAACAGCATTTTAAATTTCCAAGGTGCAGGCATAACTCCCTTGCTTTCTCTTGCTTTTATGCTCACACACATGTTAAATGATATTATAAGGTCATTTATTTTAAATTCTCATTATCCATAAGTACACATCTTCCATGAAAGTGCTGGACCTATCTTTTGCATTCAGTGAGTGGGAGTTCATTTTTTTGTGACATCTTTGGGCACCCATCCCAACGTCAGCACTGTCCAACCTCGATAAGTGGACGGCGCTCTGCGTGCGGGGCTTGGGGCATTCCTGGAAGGAGAAAGGTAGTCGGGAGAATATAGAAGAAATATTTTCTATCAGACGGTCCATATACTTATTTTTTTAAGCTGCTCCACATCATACTGGAACGAAAGCTGCCTCAACTTTAGAAGTTCACCTTTATCACTCACCCGCCTCAGGCACATCGAAATACCAAGATCTGTTCAATTTCATTCTGTGTCAAGCCGCTGCTGTTCCCTTATGAGAATCTGTTGCTTGTCAGAAACATTTTAGTAACCTAATTGGAACACCTTCTCCATTTAAATCAACTAAAACTTATCAGCTTATATTTCAGTTCCATTTCTAGGCAAGCCTCTGCTAGCCCCGGTTTCTTCCTCTGCTGGAAACTCATGATTTTTATTTTCTTTCCGAAGCATGTGGCTGACATTACAGCTTGCCCCTCAGGGGAAGATAATTTGCTCGATGTCGATTAGTTGTCTTCAGCAGGTAAGTCTCACCTGGGTCACATCCTTTAGGGGTACGTCCATGGACAGGATTGCTGGAAACTTACATTGGAATGTGCAAACTTCTGCCCTGGCTTGTCTCGCTTTATGTTACACTCTCTTTCCAGGGCTAAGTTGCTCTCAAAAGCTAACACCATTATGACTGTATCAGTAACTTCTTTGCATTTTATTTCATTCTTTTTTTTTTTTGGGTTTTCCATGCTGCTCATTAGACAAGCCAGAGGAATGTAACTGGCATCTGGCATTCTGGAAGCTTCTAACCCAGCTGTAACACAAAACCTCTAAAGAAGTTTGACTTAATCTGTCCAGCCTAGTTTCTACATAAGTTGAATAAACTGGAAAATTAGTAAATATGTGTGAATGGCGAGGTAGGAGGACTGTTCTCGATGTTGCATACAGAGTAAGCACCTAAAATAAGAAATTTGGGCTGTCTGGCCAACAAAATATAAAATATTTGATATCCTATAATATGCTCAGTTTAATGTCACGTATTTCATGTAGATGCTAAATTTTACTGTAAAGTTTCTTCTTGTGTTCTGGCACACTTAGGCCTTGGAAAAAAATCTCTCCCAACCAGTAATATCACTAAGGAACAGGTGGTACCATAAATGACCCTCTTCACACTCCATTAATTTTAAATTTGAAGTCCATTGTATACTGAGGTACAGGATGTTCTGCCTATGGCTTCAGGATATCCGCGAGTTGTGTGAATTGAATATATATGGACATTTGTGTCAGGGAGTAGTCATAGCTTTTATGATATTCTCAAAGGAGACTGACTCCAAAAAATAATAATAACTGGTGCTTTAGGTTAACTGATATTTTGGAAGATACTAAAAATATAGATGCAACATGGTAGTTTAAATGATTAAAGATGATGCTGGTTTTTCTTTTTTTATTATCTCTACATGATTGTCTAAAGTTTTCCCTCTATATTAATTTCCCATACTCATTCATCATCCTATTATTCATCATCACATAGAATCCATTATTCAAGTAAATCTAATGTGCTGTGCTTTTTACAGCACACAAAAAATGATGGTTACTATCTTCTGAGTGAAATCATTTGAAAGGGAATATGGAAGTGAAAAATCTTGTGCAACTATGGACTCTTTGCTGCTTGAATTGGGAGTAATTTGTGAACGACAGGAGAATATGAATAGGGTAGTTTCTGGCAGGAAAGTGTTTTACGATAAATTAAAACTAGTATGTGAAAGAAAAACTCATAGGCCAATAAATTAGAAGTTATCCAATATGTTTGCTTAAATGAGTCAAAGTAACTAAATTAATTTCTAAAATTCGTTAATACTTTTCGTAAAAGTTTTATTTCATAATGCGTTTGTAACTCCTAACATCACAGTATGTCTTTTTTGTGCCAAGTGTATCATTACATTTATTGGGTAGTTAAGAAAATCCCATTATGAATCATGTAACAAATATTGCATATACACTTACCAAGCTATTTATTTTTCAGATTAGGAGGCAAACCCATTTCAACTGTAATTTCATGATTGCTGTTTCCTTAGAGGAATATTCATGGTTTCATAAAGAATAATAACTAGAAAAATATTTCTTCCAAGACTTGGTATGGTAGCCAGCATCCAAATGCCCCCAGTGACTTCCGCCCCCTTGAAGGTAAACACTTGGAGGAGGGGTTCAAAGTGTGAAAACGACTCCCACAGTGATCACTGCCTCTGGCATTCACACCTTTGTGTCACCCCCTCCCAGAGATACTCTGTGTGACCAGTAAGATATGGTAGAAGTCATCCTGCTTTGTGTTACTGTGCCCCTCAACTCCAATTCGCCTTTTTTGCCTGTTTGGTGAAAATGGATACAGGTCCTTTATATATTCTTCCTTTGCCACCTGGCACTCCATCAAGTTTTGTCAACAGAAGTTTTTGCAGGAGAAGAAGGTTTTTACCTCCTGGTTCCAGCGGACCCACTGGCAGGTTCCTAAAGCACCGGTGGTTCCTACAGCCCATCCCTGCTATTGGGCCAGCTTCTCCAGCACCAGGCTCGTGAAGAGCAGATGGCTTCTGAGTGTCCCTAGCAAGACGCAGCCTAGGAAGCGCTGTCCCCAGAACCTTTGAGGGTAGAGTTCTAGCAAGTTCCAGAGGACATATTTCTGCCAAGTTCTGCAAGTACAATGCTGTGTCGATGTCCCTGACATTCGGTGAGTCACGGTCACCCCCCAGTAACAGGCGTGGCTCTCAGCCCTGGGGAGGGGTCTGTTCTCTGAGTGATCTCAGTCCCAGAAGCACTAGTTCTCCTGTATTCTTTAGGGTTCTTTTGACTTATTAGTTAATCCCTCATTATTCCAATCCTGTTAGGCTTAATGAGTCTTTATATTAAACTTCCCCTATTCAAGTTGCGGTGTAGCTCCTCTCTCCAGACTGCACTCAGACCCAGGCCTTTCTGGGCTTGGTTATAAAAGAGCCTGCAGCTTCTGCCTTGTCGCGCATTCTCTGGCCACGTTCTTTTGGGAAAGCTAGCTGCCACGACCTGAGCGGCAGCTAGGGCGGTCCCCGTGATGAGGCGCTGAAGCCTCTGGCCAACAGCCACGTGAGGGAGCTGGGAGGCGGGTAATCCAGCCCAGTCAGGCCTTCTGATGAGACCGAAGCCCCACCCGACATCTTGAGAAACCCTGACCCAGAGCCACCCCACTAAGCTGCTCACATGTTCCCAGCCTCAGAAACGAAGTGAGATCATAAAAGTCCGTGGTTTTAAGCCACCGAGTTTTGGGATAATGTGTTCTGTAGCATTGGTTAACTAATACACTTGGCTTAAGGCATTTTTTTTAATCAAATTATTCTTGTATAAAATATCACAAAACCTCTTTGAAATCAACAATTTTGATGAATCAGTAGAGTGTACCAATGCCACAACATGCTAAGACTGACTCGACTCAGGGAGCTTATGCAACAGTGAGTAAAGACCACAGGTTCTGTGAGCTTCCGAAGTGTGACCAGGGGGAGGGGTGCTCATTTACTCTGCTGAGTTTCAACCCCTCAGAAGGTGGCTGCTAATACTTCAAGTAGCCATCGGTGTGAGTTAAATGGGTGGGTGAATGCAAAGGGCTTAACAAGGTGCTAAACAAAGAGCAGAAACCATTACACTTAGTACAATAAAACCTCACTCTACATAGAGAATTAGAACAATTCTTAGCACTTTATTTAAAAATAATTCAATTTGAAGCATGTATTTTTATGGGCTCATCTTCCAAGCATGCTGTGTCAGAACCTCATTCCAATATTTTATTAACTGCTCATTTATTTCTTTATAATTTCCATTCAACTGTATGTTAAGCATCACGAAGGCAGATATTATCTTCCTCGTGTTCATAATTGCGACCTCAACACCTAGAATAATATCTGACATTATAATAGTCAAATAATAGTATCTGTTAAATAAATGAGGGCTCTGTCGTCCAGTATTCCTGAAGATATATTAGTCAGTCGTGTCGAATTGAATTTAAAGTATCCTAGCTTTTAAAATGGTATTAATATTAAATATTTGTAATAACATCACATTCTTTAATAGCAAATGCCACTACAAATAACACTTTGTAATCTTCATGGAAAAAAATGTAAAAACACTACATTCTTTAACAAAATTTCAGAGCTCTTCCAACAGTAGTCAAGTTGATGACACTTCCTGTGGTACACTGTGTATTTTGTAATCGTTTAGCCCTTAATAACAAGATTGAACATTCTTTTCATGTTTCATTGTAACAATTACCGATATTCTAGAACAATACCCTTTCTTTTGGTGGACAGTTTCTCTCCTTACTGCTGTGAAATGCGTGGCTAATGATGTTACCTTTCATCCTATGGAATTCATTAAATTCAGAGCCCAGGACAATGTGTTCCATATTTACAATGAAATTGTGGTTTCTTCATCAAAAGGCAAATCCTTCATTTAAAAAATTTAAATGGTTCTTAAAATAGAATGCCAGATGGCTAAATTTAGGAGCTGAAGAAGGTCTATTCAGGAACACTTTCTGGCAGCAGTCCCCAAACGTTTTCATTCGATCATCAGTTGACTATGTTTTCATTCATTTTAAACTCTTGCCTCTCTGTATGTTGCTCTGAGATAGGTGAGCTCGTGCTGGTAGACAAATTGGCCTCAAAATACATGCCACTCTGCTTAAATGATCTATTTCCGTCGACATATTGGAAAGATGACCTTACGCTTGGTGACACCTTTTCAGTTATCAAGGTCACATAGGTCCATGGTAAAATGTACATACGTAATGTTCTGATTCATAATGAATGAGATCACTGAATTACAACAGGTGAGCTACAATCCACTGGGAGCGTAAAGGCTGGACAATGAAAATCACACAGAACTCCGGCTATGCTTTGCTATATTTCACTCTTCTTGCCTTTGTTTTTTGTTTTTTTTGTTTCGCCGTGTCCGTCGTACTTCTTAAAAATCTTTCTTGTGCATCTTAATTCCCAGCTCTAGGTTAAAAATAATTGTTCAGAGTTTATCTTTACTAGTTATTACCATAAATTCAGGAATTATTTCAGGTTATGCTTAGATTTTTAAAAATCATTTCTTCTCCTTTTTTATGAATTTCAGTTCCTTCTGCCATTCCTCTGGCAGTGCTGTCCCCTTGTAAGCCAGCCCACCAGGGCTCCTGCCGTAACTTAGCTGTTACGTTTGAGATCCAGCGCCAGTGCTTGCGGTGGCCCCGTTGAACTGCACGTTGCACATCCGTGAAACTGCGCAGTAACAACC
>NW_011888830.1:5159977-5162384 GCF_000151845.1 Pteropus vampyrus
TCAGACAACTGATTAACTCCATTATCTGTCTAAAAATGCTAGGTAAAACTTGAGTGCCAACCCCCATCCATACTTGGATGCAGATTTTGTTTAGGACAATGCTTGTCAACAAATGCAGTTAACCCCGCCCTTATAAAGAACTTGGGGATATTTTGCAGGCCAAATATTTTGAATCACAGTGAAAGGATATCTACCTGGCTTACTCTGCCATATCTTTAGCTCCCAGGAGACAATAAGTAAAGAGTTTGGGGAGAGCAACAATTTACTGAAGTTTTACCTTGTTTTCCTAGGACTCATCTTCATTTATTAGCTTTTTTAAAAGTACCTGAGATTGGGCCTAGTGTAAAGCGTCACGAAAAATCAAGACCTTGCGGCTGAAATACACATTATCTTCCAGGAAATCTGTTTTATAGCCAAGAAAAAATAATTTACAATTATTTTTTATTTCCCTTGTAAACATCTTATGAACAAATACGTTGATTTTAACATTCAAGAATAGGCATCATGTATCTCACCTTCTTGCCATAAGATTTTCTGCTAAATAAAATATTATGCAAGGAAATTTTTCATGATAATTTATTTATCTGTTCCCCAAGTTACATGTTTTCTAAATACTCCATGAAACATATGTTTTAATAAAATGCTCAACTAACTTTGCACAATGCAAGCAAAGTTCAAGAAACACTTTGCAGACTTCGTTTAATTAAAAATAATACCACACCTTCACTTTAAATGTAATGATCTATAGTTTCTTACAGACAATTTTTAACGAGTTTGCACTTTGCTATACCCCTCATATATTTTCCTCTCCTTCCAGGCACAGGTGATGAAATTGTGATCAACATTAAGAAATTGGATCACAATTATTTCTTAAATCAAAACAAACCAAGCCTTATGCCATAGGTGTGGAAATCTATATTGCTGTGCTGTCCAATTGCAGCCCTGCTTTGTAATCAGCGCTTGTAAATTATATGGAAAAATGAGAAGGCATGTTCTGTCTCATACCGTTGCCAGGTATGTTTCATATTTAGATATAAACAATGAGAGAAATTCAAATTTCACAACAGTTGAGTCATTCTGCTGCTGTGAACACTTGTAGTAGTTTATTTGTAGTTTCTCATGATTATATTCATAGCGAAGCTGTTCTTTTGATTGGGACATATAATTTTTGCACTTAAGTTGTTACACTCCTATCATGTTACCTACGTTTACTTTATTTATCACTAAGCAGTAATTCTATTGAAGCCTCTCCCAGAGAGAAACTCAAACCTCAGATACTTACCAAACCCTTTTTATGCCCAAAGCAAGGAGTAGGCTGGGGAAGAAAACAAACAAATAAACAATACAAGGCATGATCACAAAGTCGCTAATATCTCATGCACTTTGCATCTAAGATCTAGGATTCCTGTGTGTGAATACCGATATGTTAAAGCATGAGTGGGGTTTTTCACGGTATCAGGGTTTGATACCCTAAATGCTTCCAACAGAGGTGTTGTTCACACGAATTTGTTGCAGAGGTGTCTACAAACTAATCAGACACAAGCCAAATGGTTTTTCTTTCCTTAACAACTAGGTTAAGGGATGAGGTCCTCAAGATGACCTGAGGGTGACATCTGTCTGGGTGGGAGAAATGACTAAAAGTTCAGTAGAATTTCTGATTTTTACGTTAAAGTGCTAGAACATAATGGAGAAAAATCTGTACTCCTCTATGATGAAAACAGTCTGGACGACATGTTCTTAAGAATGCATTTGAGGATAAATAAATGCCATTTCCATTTTTCTGGCCTTTGTTTCATACACTGATATATTGCCCTTCAAATCTTTGAGGAAGAGGAGTTACATGAGATTAAAAGAATGAATATCCATAAAATAATGATTGACATTTTTATTTTACATTTTCAATTGAAATTCTCATGTGAGTAAAGGAAAATTCTAAACATCATAAAAAGTCCATCAGTAGTGCTTATAAAAAAGATTGAAATTTTTATATGTATATTTCTCCTACCTTATACTCTAGCTTTTCTAGTCTAGAGAATATATCTATTAATGTACAATCCTTCAAGTTATATTCTTATTTTAATAATGATCACAAATTAATGATGTGTGGTCACGTGTCCATTTATTTGGAAGAAAATAAACATATGCTTCAATAACTAAAACTTCTATTTCCACAAACTAATTAAAAGGCCTTGTGGTACAGTAATCAGAAAAACAGGTGTTTCATTTAGTTTCTCTCCCTTCAAGGTCGAATAGTTGCAATTCAAACTTCCCTGCAATTCCTTTAAAGTCAAAGGAAGTCACATAGCTCTCTACCACCTATCACACGACACGATCCTTCTGTCCTACGCCAGAATTGTGACAGAATATAAATCAAGAAGAGAAAGCAGACTGTTTTTACGGGACGATA
>NW_011888830.1:5162434-5165300 GCF_000151845.1 Pteropus vampyrus
TCTAGTCTAGAGAATATATCTATTAATGTACAATCCTTCAAGTTATATTCTTATTTTAATAATGATCACAAATTAATGATGTGTGGTCACGTGTCCATTTATTTGGAAGAAAATAAACATATGCTTCAATAACTAAAACTTCTATTTCCACAAACTAATTAAAAGGCCTTGTGGTACAGTAATCAGAAAAACAGGTGTTTCATTTAGTTTCTCTCCCTTCAAGGTCGAATAGTTGCAATTCAAACTTCCCTGCAATTCCTTTAAAGTCAAAGGAAGTCACATAGCTCTCTACCACCTATCACACGACACGATCCTTCTGTCCTACGCCAGAATTGTGACAGAATATAAATCAAGAAGAGAAAGCAGACTGTTTTTACGGGACGATATGTTAAAGCATGAGTGGGGTTTTTCACAATAGATTTTGGAGATTTTAGCTCTGCAGAAGAAAGAGGCTCAAATCCTGTTTACTTTTCTCTTTGATAGATGGAGTGCATATATATATTCTTTTTTAATCTTTGAAGAGATGTGGCCTGCTCTGGGAGATACATTCCATTCTGCTCTCTCCAAATGTAATCATCTTATCAAAACCCCGTCTCTAGGACATGCTCTTCAGAGAACAGGGCGCGTTACACACGATTTTATACTGCACACAGTAACTTTGGACGGCTTCGACCTTATTCCTGCTGTTAATTATTTAGACTCTGACATGTTGCAATAAAACATTTCATCAAGCTCTGTAGCCCAGGGAACGATAGGCATCAAAACCGTATTGGTAATGCAAAATGAATGGATCGGGGTTGAAAATAATGAGTTTGGTGGATTACATCTGTCACTGTGAATTATTATTGTTGAACATAATAGGGCAAAGCACTACAAAAATACAGCATGTCTTCTCTAGGTAAACGTGGGGCAACCACCTCTAATGAGAGACAGAAATTCAAGTGTGAGTTATTAATTATGAACACAAAAAGTTGGTCTTCTTGCCCAATCTTACGTTTTTGTATGTACATAACTATAGAACAAAATGTCTCATGGCTAAAGCAGGTGGTGGTTTGTAGTGGCTCTTGCAAGAAACTGAAGACAGTCCATTTGGCTGCCTTCGCACTTGCAGAGGGGGGAAAAAAGCAAACTTGAACAGGTGACCAGGCAACAGCAGGCCTAGATTCTGTCACTGATTCTTCTGCTAATTTGCTCTGTGACACAGGTGACTTACCTCTGGCCCTCAGACTCCTCGTCTGCAGAAGTAAGGCCTTGGACTAAACTCTTTAAATTCAACCTGAGCGTCAAAACTTTTCTTGATTTTTCTTATATAGAGGATTTCTTTTTAATTGAGTGAACCTGGTAGCTTTTTCTTCCTTTAGGCAGAAAGTTTGTTGGAGAACTTTCTTGAAGAATAATCTAAGTTGTTTCTCTTATGAATGCACATATCAAGGAAACAATGCTCATTATCATGGAGAAAGAGTGTCGTAGAATATTTTACTTCACTAGGCAATGCTGACCAATCAGAGCAGAGGGAAGGAAAGTTGGGTTTGGATCGATTCGCAGAAGAGGCTTCTGGAAGGAGAAGAATAACAACGCACACATTTCGGTCCTGCAGATTTTGAAGTTATTATTTTATTTTATTTCTTTAGGCAAGGCAACCTTTGGTTGACCTCACAGATTGTAAGGACCTTGTCAGTTTACGATCCCTTATTTTTTAATTTATTACGCCTACAGCACCTGGTCTTCGTAGGTGGTCTCCCATCCAAGTACTAACCAGGCCCGACCCTGCTTAGCTTCCGAGATCAGATGGGATCGGGCTTGTTCAGGGTGGCATGGCTGTAGACCAGATTTTGAAGTTACTAGCACAACTCGGTTGGGTAGACCTTGAAGATAACTTTCCCTAAGTTCCCCTGCAGAAAAAGACACCAGTGTGCCCAGAAGGAGGGAGAATCTGGGCTGTCAATCAGGGCGCCGCACAAGATGTAAGTCCGCAGGGGGCTGGTATTGTCCCACTGTCCTGACAAGTGGTGGGGACAGGCCTCACTGGCTCCCTCTTGTGCTCTGTAAATAGTGACCGTCACCAGAATTAGAACTACCAGAGCTTCTTCTGCATTATCGGGAAGAATCAAGAACATCGAGGCGTCACCTCAGCAGTTGGAAACTCCCATCCGAGGACACGGCGTGAGGTCTCGAAGCAACATTCAAAATGGTCCCAGTGGACCAACCAGAACTGTTCCTTCTCGCCTCTGCCAGACATCTGGAAGCAGCACCAGCCTATCTGGACCTATGTCGTAGCCTTGGAAGATCCAGGGATCAGAGAAGAGGCTGAGATAATGAGCTTTTTCTTAATTGGGTCAAGTTGCGTTTCAAAACGTTAACAGGAAGAAAAAAATTTTAATGTGAAAAATTTGTAACCAAAGTTGGTGAATCAAGTCAATTGGTTTCGTATTTTATTAATTTTTTTATAAATACAAAGTAATGCATTTTCAGTGTGTAAAACTTAGAGATTCCAGACAAATTTTTTAAAAAATTAATAATATCTCCATTCAGAAATAATGACTGCTAAAATTTTGCAACATCCACGCTAGATACAACTACATCTTTATGAAGATGGAATCACATTGCTTTGTTTGCTTAGCAAAATAGTGTAAACATTTTTACCATGCATTTTATAATCCTGCAATCTGACTTTAATGGCTAAATTATATTTCGTAACACCGTTTGCCGTCTTCTGTGAACTTTTTTTTACTGTCAAAATTGCAAATTATTCCATTTTCAAATAGTTCTAAAATGAATATCCTCGAATATACCTCTTTACCAGTATCTCTGATTATTTTACTTAAATGGAATTGTTAGATTAAAATGCAGTATGTTATAACTTTTG
>NW_011888830.1:5165771-5172629 GCF_000151845.1 Pteropus vampyrus
GTGACAAGTGCCTGATAGGATAAAAGCGGGCGCTTCAGGGGCTCGCCAAGAGGGTCCACTGATCCAAACGCAGGGTCGCAAGAGGCTTCCTGGACGTGACATTTAAGCTAAACTTAGTAAGAGAGGAAAGCAGCAGACGTACTCTGAGCAAGAAGAATAGGACGGAGAAAGACCGGGGCAGGCAGTGGAGGCCGCCACAGCGGAGACAGGGAGGCTGTGACCGAGGCATCAAAGGCAGGGGACCGGGGCACACTTAACGAACGTGTTAGAGATGAACGCAAACACATGAGCAGAATTCAGATCCAGAAGGGGCTCCCAGCCATGCAGACGAGTCCGGACATTTTCTGGGCTCAGCGGGGCCGCTGAGAATGGTCAGGTTTGTTTTCCATTGTAGAATGGTCACTCCAGCTCTGAATGGGGCAGGCAGCGGGCAGGGGAGGAGCGGGGCTCAAACGGAAGGCAGTTTTCTTCCACTCGCCCACCTCCCAAACTTGCATTCTGTGCTCCTGGAGACAGTCCAGTCTGAAAGCCCAGGGGAAGTTTGGCAGCTCCTGCCTTTGGGACCTACAAACAGAGTCACAGAGACTCAAGATGGAGACAGAGGGGCAGACTCACCGTAACCAGCAGATCAAAAATCACAAATTAATGCTGTAAACTACCTACACACCCTAAATATCCGATTATAGGATGATAGATCGATAAGTCATAATGCATCTTGTTATGGACTGAACATTCGTGTGTCCCCAGAACCCATATGCTGAAATTTAATCCTAATGTGGTGGTGTTAGGGGGCGGGGCCTTAGGGAGGTGACGAGGTCGGGAGGGTGGAATCCTGGTGAATGGGATTAGTGTCCTCGGAACAGAGGCCAGGGAGCTGGCCCGCTCCTTCTGGTGTGTGAGGGTAAAAGAAGTCGGCCGTCTGCAGCCCAGAGTCCTCACCAGAGCCCAACCGGCTGGCACCCCGATCTCAGACTTCCAGCCCCCAGAGCGGTGAGAAATGACATTTGCCGTCCAAGCCCCCAGACCAGGGTACTTCACTCTAGCAGCCTGAGCTGACTGAGACGGTCCCCAGTCGGAGAATGTGGCTCTTTAGCGACTCCCAGAAAGGAGCTGCTCATTCAGTTCACGACTGTATCACTCTGTTCTCCTCCCGGAACTTGAGATGGGATTCCCTGGGGAACCAGTGGACAGACATGGGAATGGTTCCATCCTGTGTTGCCCTCAAAAGTGCTGCTCCCTGCTCGCTGCGAACCGCTGGTCCGGCCCTGAGCCAAAAGTTTCTCTGCTCAGAACAAATCGCCTCTCTCGGTGAGCCACCCGAACATGCTAAGCCAGACTCTTCTGCCCTTTTATTTTCAAGCCTCTTTTTCCCTGTGATCCGGATAAAAGGTGACCCATATTATCTCCCATTGTTTCTCCCAGGAGACCTATGAAGTCCTCATAGATACAGTCTCAAGTAGCCTGCCCTAATTTCCCAGAGTTCCCCAAAGTGGCATGCAAGTTCATTATAACCCTTACCACCTTCTGTCTTATGTGTCTTCCTTCTTCCTCTCTCTAAACCAAATTACTTGGCAGCGGTGTTTTCTTAAAATTCATAGGTTCTAAGTAAATATTCGCCACTTGATATTCAAGAGGCGAGCAGAGATGAAATGTATCTGCTTTTCATGATGAGACATTTCTATATCTTTTGATGTTGGTATTTGCAGGTACTGATCTTATTTATTTCAACTCTTTTCGTTCTAAAACATAAATAATAGTATTGCTTTGTGGTAAATGTCCTTAAATGTTAATGAAATCATGAGCTACGTATGTAACAGCAGTAGGTCTTTCATCTTGTACATTTTTCTTTTGAGTAATATGTATTTTGCTGATCTTCTTTCCAAAGCTGTGGAAACAGAGTTAAGTGGACACTTATGAGGCAGGGTTGAGCTTCTTGGTTTTACTCGGTGATAGCAAGAAGTGTCACTTTAGTATCAGACCTCATCATATTTGGAGAAAGTGTTACTTTGTTGCCAGGAATGGGTCTGATCTAGGCATTTCTCTTTCATAAGTATAAGGCAGATGAATTCTCTTAGAATTATACCATCTAAAATGGAATGACTTATTTTGATATTAATTTAATAAAAAAACTCTGCTCAGTAATTAACTCTTTAATTCTGCTAAAGTACCTTTCCTTGTCTAGACTTGGGCTGTTGGTTACATTAAATTTGCTACAAAGACATTCAATGCACGACTAAAGACAAGCGAAAGGAAGAAGTCAAGGCTTTTCTAGGTAGATTTATCATGAAAAAGATCAGCTCGGGGGCCAACACTGGCAACATGCTGCCTTCTCGAGTGGGAAGGTTATAATAATAATTAATGCCATACATTTATTTAGAGCGGCATAAGTGGCAAAGAGTTTTTTCCATACACGACTTCGTTTCATTCGTTCATCAGAAGGCCAGCTGTAATCCAGATCACCCCCTGGACATGTGCCTCTCGCATCCTCTACGTCCTGCATGTGAACGTAACGGCTTTCGTGGGCCTCGCTGCCCAAAAAGGGAAGTGAGCGGGCGAGTGAAACGCACCAAGATGAACCGCATGCCCGTTTCCCCACAGAGACCTCCTATCCCTGTTACCACGCAAAATACCGCAAATAGGCCATTCGACCCCATTATTCCCTTGGGATAAGGAAATAAAGTACTGATGAATAAGTATATCGTTTATCTTGACTACAAGGTATTTGAATTAGAGAATCTATAAAACTATTCCTCTAGGACTCTCAACTCTACCAATGGGTTAAACATTTGTTTATTTTTGAAATCTTTATTAGGTCACGGTTATGTCATAGACATAGCATATCGCAAAGGCTACTTATTCCACACTTCAAGAAGCTAAGCTGCCATGGTTCTCGAATAAATCTCTTCCTTTCTTACCAAGACATCTTACCATGCATTTGAAAAAAGATACGAAACCATTTAGATTTTTTTAACCTGATCAATTCCAGGACTTTGGGAGAAATTTTCCGATGACAGTATCTTTTCCAGAAAGTACTTATTTGCATTCCATCTTGAATGGAAAGTACCGTAGAAAGAAGTGCCGTAAAGAATGTGCAGGCCAACTATTTATGCTGTGAAAGAACACGGTTTGGCTGACGGCACGTTCGCAGGGAGCAGTGCTTCACTGGTGATGTCAAGACGGGACTGCAGAGTCGGCCCCCAGATGCTGGGCCCAGGCGTCAGGTCCCGTGTGGTGGGGTCGTTTTCAGTCCAGACCCTGTACTGAGTGAGCACAGTCTCGACGCTCCAGATGTGCATTATAGTTGAGGCCTTCTTTAAAAGCACAACACAAGCTCTCTGAACTTCAAGCACGGTGGCACCTGGACGGTCTTCAGGTGCACTGTGCCTCTCCCTTGGGTGTGAACTTCTGGCTTCGTTCCTTCCTGAGGCATCTCCTTATCTCCAGCTCATCTTTCATCGGTGCCTGTCAATGGGATATCACAGTTCCAGATTGGAAAAAACAATTCTTATGGAGTTAGGGAAGTGAAAAAAGTTTCTGGTGATGGAAATCCCCTCCAATCTAAACCAACCTCTTATTCATGTTTGGAAAATACCACTTTGTCACTGTTTCCATTTTAAGCTGCTTCACTGTTTCCTGTTTTAATTCAGAACCAAATGTGCTACACACCAGGAGGGCCTTGGGCTAATTCCAGATCAGTAAAATCAGAAAGTAACAGCCAACGAACCAAAGTTGCTGTCTTTACCAGATTTTATGCAAAATTTTAATAGCAGATATAAATTGCTTAAGGTAGTTGAACTCCATTGCAGATACAACCAGTATGAAAGTCGACCGGAGATCGTGGAGCCACATTTCTGTATAAGCTGAGGGAGGTTCATGAGTGCAGCATAGGAAAATGTTTGTTGATTATGTCGTAAAAGAAAGAGAACGGGTTGCCTTTTTAGACTCAAACACCTGATTTTTCTTTCCTCGCTTCTTTTCCCCAGACTTTGCAGTTGGAGGAAGCGTTGGCCAGCACTGGATTGCCAGAACCCAAAACTCATTCCGTCCCTGAGACTCTCCGTCTCTGTAACAATAATAAACGTGGAATCGGGAAATTTTAGAGATAGGAGGAACCAGTATTCAACATTCATTTATTCGATACCATTTCTGGGTGGGGCACTAGTGCGGCCTCAATTTACAAACATACGAAGCCAGCAGTAGATTTAATGGCTGTGTCGAGGTCACTCACTCAGTGCATGAGAGCCAGGCAGTCATTTGCCCTCTGGGCTGCGCCGATTACTCCTCCAGCCACCGTATTACACCCGTTGTCAATGTGCCCGCAAGACCCAACATTGTCTCCACTCAGTTCACCACTTGATATTTATTTTGGGGAAGTTTGTAAATGAGTGAATAAATTTCCTAATTGCTAGCCTGGACTAGGGACTGAACTGAGTTTTAAAAAGAAAGTTTTGAACCACAAATAACAACCCAAAAAAGTTATTAAAATTGAAACTGGAAAACATGACCCATTGAACTGTTAATTAAAAAAATTTATCAAATCAAGCAACGAGATGTTTGTCTGCAGGCCATGTTGGGGAAAAGGCTGGGAGAAAAACTCTGATAAGTTTGTGGCCTTCTTAAGGCCACTGATAAGTAGGCCCTCAGGTGATGAGAATTTTCAAAGGCTCCATATGGGAAATAGAATGCCTCTATGTAAACCTTCCTTTAGAGTCATAGTAAATACTGCCTTCTGCTGAAGAATCACCGTATCACCAGTAATACATCAAATGTGCTTCCGCGGTGACGTGTTAGTAATTGTATTTCACTTTCCAGGAGAGAGACTGAATTTTGCTATTAAACATCTGAAGCATTTCATACATTTCCCATTTATAAATTGCTCTCCCAAATAATAATTCATGTTTCCCACATTTTTTCAAAACTCAGCATTATTATCTTATTTTTTTCTCATTTGCAGAAATTAAAGTTAATTAGTAACAGAGGTTCTGCAATTTATAGCAACCCACGCAGCAGTCTGCTGAAATGAACGGCCTCCCTTTAATGCCCACGTGTGCGAGGCAAGAAAAATACAGTCGACACCCGCTTCTCTTCTTAAATAATTTATCGATTACCCAAAAGCTAGTTTTTAACCCTAACCTTGTTTCCTAACATGCCGATTGTTCTTCTGTCACTTATATGCATTCAAAAATGCATGCTCATGTTGATATGTGCCTCACTATGAAAGGCAGACAAGTTACTAAAACCATTATAAGACATTTAAAATCTAAGTAGAAAGTCTTGCTTTTTAATTACTACAAAGCTATGTCATCAATAGGCATGGCTATTGAAGAATTTATTGAAACGGCAGAACAAGCTCATCGAACAGACTACAAATTATAGCAGTTTGGGAAACCATAGAAGGTCCGGGCCAGATTTCGCCAATATAGATGTATCACGGGTTCCATCCACATCTACACCTAAAGATGGAGCAAATTTCCACAGATAGGTTTGAGCTACAGCAATAGGGAGAGAGAAGGTGATAGTAATTAAATTATCTATGCGACTGCTTTCAGTCTGATTTTGTCTTCAACTGGTCTTCAAGCCTTCAAGCCGGCGACCGGAACACCCATCCCATCGGGACGCGAGGAACCCTCCGGGGAACGACCTACGGCCTCATCCCGAGGATGCCACCTGGCCTCCCAGGAGCACGGCGTAGTCCTTGCACCAAGCATTATAGAAAATGCTGTTCTACCTTTAAGTTTAGTCAAGTTAATTAATTCATTTTAATAAAATCGCCTCGGCAAACCGAGATGAAAACTCTCATAATTGATGCAGTCAGCTACTTTCCTCCAGATAATTGCCACTTGGACTGAGAAATTGAAAGCACGCCAACCTAAAATGCTTTTAAAGACTTCAATCAACGTTCTCTCCAAAAATGAAGAAATAAAAAGCCAGAGGGCGGGACCACAGTCTCACGCTCCATTCTCAGCAGTGCCCAGCAACACAGATTTATATGATTGGGACCTGTCCTCCCCAGATGACCTGGGCTTGGCCTCTGAATTTGGACAGAGAAGGGAAAGACAGAGGCTGTATAGTACAGAAAAACTAGAGACAAACCGTCTTACTAAATTACCTGTATTTGTAACCAAGCTTAAAATAATACAGATCCACCAGCCTTCAGTCCTAAGGTCTGCAAGTTTACTTTCAGATATAATAAAACAACACTGTAGTTTTGGCCTCGTTTGTTTCTTTCATTTGTCATGAACTACCAGAAAAACTGATAAAAGGGCTATAAAATCATGTTTTAAAGCAAATCTATACTTCTCAGAAAACAAAAAGTAAAGGTTTTCTTTTAGAAGCAGTATTTGAATAGGTCCTACTAACTCATAGAAAACTTGTTTAGTTATTTATAAAAAGCATATTTATTTATGAAATTTTGAGTCATTAGTATTTTAAAACACAAAAGAGGTGTGGAGAGGTGAAGCTACTTGAAATGAGTTAAGAATTCTGTACTTTCCCCCTGAAAAGCTGTAGTCTCTGTTTATGTTACTGTGCCACTCAAGACCTGGCTGCATCAGGGTTCTAAGTGAATTGGGTCATTCAGTTAATCGACACACAAAATAAATATAGCTTGACTCATTTGGTCATTCCATATCAATATACCTTTAACCTGATCATTGTGTTGAATCCACTAACTACATTGATCTAGTTAATATCTCTTATTACTGGTGAGCGAGGTGACATGCACTGGACTCTTTCTATCATCCTGTCCAGGGCACATGGCCACCTCAGGTGGTGACACCTCAGGTGGTGAACAGTGCATCTAATGATATCGTTTTTGTACACGAGAGCTAAATCTCCTTGGTTGAGGTCCAAGGGAGA
>NW_011888830.1:5173392-5174094 GCF_000151845.1 Pteropus vampyrus
CCAACAACAGGCTTAGAAGGCTGCGGCCACTCTGGCCGTTAGCTTCTGACCTCTCCAGAGTCGATCTTATTATGGTAATTGCCAGGCTGGACGGAGCAGACATGAGGCCAATTACACCTGTCCCTGTCCCGGGTCAGCCTGGGCTTGAATTACTCCGTGGGGGAGAGAGCACACTTTGGCTCCGCTGAACAACTTTTTCTCTATTCTTGTGAAATTTGGAGACAGACATTCCTAATTATTCTTGTCGTTAGGACATAATGACCCCGTATTTCTTTAAATGGCATCATTCTTTATCAGGGATACGATGCACTGTGTTAATAGATAACTTTACTGAGGTATTTTAAAGCAAACAAATCTTTAAAATGTGCCTTCTCAATGGAAAACAAAGCATAAACTGAAAATATTCAATGTTTTTCTTCACATTTTAATATTAGTGCTATACATAGATGTATGTTTAATATTAGTCAATGAATATTATATTTGCATATACTTAAATCTGTAAAACTGCATAGTTAATTCTATAAATGGATAGCTATGTGGCATATATACAGAATTACGTTAAAGTATATATATGGGCACATTATGGCTAAATGAACTAATTTTTTTTTTCCTTAAACTGCATTATATAAAACATTAGGAGGGAGAAGCTTTTATGTTCATTTGAAAATTGAATGTTCTCATTGAGTATCCCAGAACACCAAC
>NW_011888830.1:5174144-5176693 GCF_000151845.1 Pteropus vampyrus
GAATCCACTAACTACATTGATCTAGTTAATATCTCTTATTACTGGTGAGCGAGGTGACATGCACTGGACTCTTTCTATCATCCTGTCCAGGGCACATGGCCACCTCAGGTGGTGACACCTCAGGTGGTGAACAGTGCATCTAATGATATCGTTTTTGTACACGAGAGCTAAATCTCCTTGGTTGAGGTCCAAGGGAGATGAACCTTAAGACGAATTCCATTTTTTTAAAAGTATGATAAAAAGTTTATTAGGAAAAAACTGAGGCTAAAATTGTCATTAATAGATGATATACAATAAAATCTTTTTGCCAAATCATTAAATGGTAATCACAAGTTATCATAATTTGAAATATTTAGTCCTATTAAGTACTCAATTATTACAAGGTAATATTTGAGTACTTAATAGGACTAAATATTTCAAATTATGATTGTACTATTTGGTTCATAGGAAATTACCGCTGTGTTAAAAAAAATCACCCCAAAACTCTGTTATAACAGATTTTATGAAGAATTTTTTGGTTTACAAAAAAAAAACCCAAAAACCTGCTCTCCCTATGAAAAGCCCATGAGACAAGGATTTTTCCCATTTTATAATCCCTGTGTTTAAATAACCCTCTCGAGCTCACACATGGATAATAAAAAAGTCTTTCTCAAATTGTATCTGTGTCCCTATACTTTTGAGATCTGTTGCCATGATTACTTTTAAGTTGGGGGATAACTTTTAATCCTAAGCATTTCTCATTTTCATCTTTACACACCCATATACACTGTGGTGATAAACAGTCGTGAGGGGTTTCATTAACCCCCAGCTCCCCAGTTTGCTTACTTGGGGAAATTACCTTCTCTATCTGTGTTTCAGATTCCTCTCCTGTAAATTGAAGATAATTAAACCTACCTCCTATAGTTTTATTTGAAGATTAAATGGGATTACATATGTCAGGAACGTAATAAATCAATAAGGATTTTTTCCATTAACAACAAAGAATAAACCATAGTAAATAGTCACCCTTAAATTCTTCAACTTCCTCCATTTTTATTCCTGAGTTAAGTAGGTCTCTCACAGAATCTGTATGCTTACAGCATCTGCTGAGAGAACTAACCTTAGACTGACCTTGAGCAAGGGGTGGCCATTAATTGATCCAGAAGTGAGAACCTTATTTAGGGAAGCTGGCCAGTGGCATCCACTTCGGTGGTTTTGCATAATCATAATGATGTAATCTTTAGACCAGTTGAAATCTGCACTTTTTGAGGAAACAACGGTGAATAAGACAGTTATATGAGCGGGGGACCACTGGGGATGAAAGCATGAGCTTTTTATCAGAAAAACCTGGGGTCACATCTGGGGTCCTTTGGGAATTCCCTTCATGCAGATGAGCCTCAGCTTCCTCTTGTGTTCCCGTGTCCCTGGCCTAGTTCAAGCCATTCATTTCATTGTCCACTCAGCTCGTTTCCATACCTCCTGCCTAAGCATCCCCAAACCCGTCACCCACAGTGTCACCAGAATGGGGACACCAGATAAAATGCAGGAAGCCTAGTTAAATTTGAATTTCAGATAAACAACAAATAGTATTTTAAGAAAGGTGTGTTCCATGCCAAAACATTTTATTGTCTGAAATTCAGATTTAACTGGGCTTCCTGTTCTTGTTTTATTCTAAATCTGGCAACCGTATACCAGTTACCTACCAAGAACATAATCATATATGTGTATGTACGTATCTAATGATAATAGAAATTTTTCAGGAAAGATTTTAGCAACAGGTGGTGGCCTTTATTAATGCACAGAGTCCTTTTGCACTTAGCGATCTCTCTGTGTTGTTCATTCTTCCATTCGGGTATCATTTATTCAGTGGCTGGTGATGCAATGCATTGTATAAAATCACTAAGGAGACAGGGTGTGAATGCAGCAGAGACGAGGCCGTTTCCATGGCCAGCGGGGCCAGTCGCCAGAGTTGCCACGTCCACTTCTCTACACAACTTCCCTTTTTTCCGTCGTTCATAGATGTCATTTCCATCATTAGTACATGAGGTCCTTTGGAGGAATTTCTCCTGGAAATACCACAGTGGACACTGGTAGACGATTATAACTGAACTGAATTTTATTATAGCAGCTACGGTTCATCATTACGGAGTCATCAGAAAGGAACACCGTGAAAACAATCCTTGCCGAATTAGAAATAACATTCGATGAGCAAGGCCAGTGGAGAATTATCAGTGCCGGATTCTTTGAGCTTTAACTCACACCAGGGACTGAGCCCACGACGACGTCTGTGCACAGACCTGCCCTGAAAAGAGCGGAAACAGCAGAGTTACTGCCAGGCTCTGGGTTCAGGCTCTCGAAAGATTCCTTCAGGTCCGAAGCACATAGAATGAGTGGAGGTCACACTGTCCCCATCCTTGGGCCTGATGCACTGGGAGGTTCAGTCACCTCCAGGCCCCAGTGCCACCAGCATCTGTTCTCAGAAAATTAAAGCAATCCGTGCTGTCAGAGAGCCCCCTTTGTGGATCCGAGTCTAAAGAACATCCCGCAGCGGTCTGTGATGAGATCTCACC
>NW_011888830.1:5183668-5191892 GCF_000151845.1 Pteropus vampyrus
ATCGTTATCATTTTGTTTTTAGCATTACGACTGTTCCAAGATCCCAGCACACACATATCAGCGAGTATTGTCAGTAGCAAAGGGTAAGAGCACAGTTACGTGGCCAGGCTGCCCAGGTCACTGAGGTGAGCGCACAATGCCTGGCATTTGGGTGACAATTTCCATTACCTATTATTGGTCTCTTATCACTAATGGTTCTGCTGCCCTTCAGTAGGGGGTTTAGGACGGGGGCAGGGGTGCAGATTTTTATTTTCATCATTATGCTTTTCCGTGCATTCTGAACTTTCTACCATGAGTATAAATTACTTCTAAAACAGAAAAAACCAAAGCCCCTTTTCTGTGTGTTTTAAATACAGTATTGACTAGATCACGGCTGTTCGTGACACAGAAACTGCTCTTCGATGGACAGGAGTCGTTTCTTTGTTTAGAGTAAAAATTTACCTTGTCCTCATTCACCTTATGGTAACGGGGAACGTTTTGTATGAATCGCGTTGCCCAGCATCACCCTCTGGTACTTGTGGGAATATTCAGAGTCCTCAGGCTTTGTGCTGTGCCTTCTCCCATCAACCTGAGATTTCTCCCCGGAGACCTTGTTATGCATATGATGACAAGTAAATTTCTAGGGGAGTCCGTGGGAGGAATCTTACAAGCTGGAAGCTCAGTTAAGGACACAATCAAGGAGACACAGGAGTGGACAGAGTGGCCCACAGAGACAGCGAATGTCCTGTGTCTTCTGCCTGTGGTGGTTGCCAATTCTCTTTGCTACAAGTGAAGCTCATCTTCCTGCTAACGGGAGGTAAAAGGCCCCAAATAATTTAATGCTTTTCATCCTCTGGATTCTGATGTACAAGGAAGGCTTTTCAGACAAGGAGGGGAAGAGAGTCAGAAAGAAAACATTTTCAAGGAGACGAAGCACAGAGTGCCAAGCGGTAGGAATGTGGAGGGATATGTAACACGGCAGAACAGGAGAAAAGGTTTCCTGGGATTGACATGAACGTATATACACATGACTTGGATTTTATCAAAAGTTTTACATGCATCAATGCTTATCAGTCTTCCACTAACATGTGGCCAAGGACAAAGGAAAATGAAAGTGTGTGCCCTGTGTGTTTGGGGACACATGGGAAGAGGAGAGGGGAGAACCTCCAGTAGACCCCAGAAGGCTTGAAATTTCTTCCAAAACTTAGCACTTTATCTTAAAATGATATCGATGTCTCATTCCTCTCCAATCAAAGAGAGAACCAAACCCTGGTTGATTCTTTGCCCAGTGAGCTTTCTCATTTGCCACACTGCCTCTTTTATGGATCACTGTGACGCTCTGAAGAAATACCCATCTTTGTCCCTTTGAACACTCAATCCCATAGGCACTAGCGATTATGAAATGGATGTTAGTATCCAAGTGAGAGAAAGCAGCACTGTAGGTGGTGACACCCTACGGAGGGATTACGGGATGAATATGTATAGTTCCGATGAAGCAGATGGGAGGGATGCCACCTTCCCTGATCACATATGACTGAAAACCTGCCAGGAACACTCAGACAGTGATCGCCACCCACTGCTGCTGACTCATAGAGCAACTAAAGATACGGGGCTACCGCTCGAGACTTTGAAGTTCAGGTCAGGAAACAGAGACCCGAGGGCATAGGTAGCATCTCTCTTTCCAGCATCTCCATGGAGCCTGACTCCAGAAGAAATGGCATTTTCGACAGTTAAGTCGGGAGTAGAGTAATAATCAACATTTTGTTTCCTAAGTTAAGCCCTTCTAACTGGTACTTACTGAAAAAAATTCTAATGTAGATAGTAAGAGGGTCCTTCCCTATGTTAAAGTTATGATTTAGTGACAAAGTGTGTTTGTTTTAACTCTGTAGTATTGCAAAACAAAGCTTCCACCCTTGATGGGCAATCAGGTGTTTCTACTTTCTTTTTTCTTTTTTTCTTTTTTTTGCTATTGTACAAAATCCTGTACATTACAGAATTCTAAGCATCTCCTTCTGCACATTTCCTAGAATTTTCTTTTGGGAGATAACTACCAGTGGAACTCGAGGTTTAAAAACTTGAGGTTTATGTACATCTTCCCTTAACTAGGTATTGCAGAGTTGATCTCCACCGTGGTTTTGTTGATGTCCATCCCTTCCAGCATTAACTGGAAATCTCTTTTTACCATAAACCCGACGACGCTTGGAGTCCTCAGACTTCTGCAGGGTTGCCAGCGCCATGGATGTGAAAGAGCATCACATTTCGGTTGACATTTTCCTGTTAATATAGAGGTTGAGCATCATGTCCTGTTTCCTGGCCATTCAGCTTCCCTCTCCTGTAAATTGTCGCTCGCGTGTTTTAAGTGTGTAGCGTGCCGAATAGTTCAAATGTTTCCTTTTTTTTATTTTTGAGTTTTGTTCGAGAAATTGTTCCCTTGCATATCATAAACATGTTCTTACCTAAGTTTTTAAAAAAGCTTTGTTTTTCACATTTAGATCTTCATCTATGAGGTAGAGATGTTTCTCTATTTGGAGAGTTGATTATCCCAGAACCACTTATTAAACAGTCTATCCATTCCTCAATGATCATTTGCAATGATAATATGCAAATATTATATATACACATATATAAGCAATATATAATATTATATATTACGTATCATATATATTATATTTAGCTCCTCTCTTCTTTTTACATTGGTTTATTGGTCTTTTTCTCGTTAACCTTGTGAAACCAGCCTCGATGATGTTATTGCTGCTGCTACTGTTGTTGCTGCCTTAAGTTATTATCAGTATTGGTTTTATAGTCAATGCTTTTTTAAATTTACCCACATCGACCACCAACTTCTTTGATCAAAACTACTTATGGCACGTCACCCCAGGACAGTTTTCCCGTTAAACTTCTTCCCCAAGTCCTCCTCAGTAGGCCTTGCAGGTGGGGCCTGCAAGTCGTCTGTCAGCCAAAGACTCTTTTCCCTCACACTTGAATAATAGAACAGCTGGGTATAGAATTTTCAGTTGAGAGTAATTTCCCCTGCACCTGAAGAAGAGGCCGTTCTGCTGTTTTCGGGACTGTTGCTTTTGAGATATCTGCTGTCAATATAACTGTTCCTTTTTCAGATAAGTCTTTCCCTCCAAATTGCTTTAGGATCTACTTTTTGGTGTTCTACAGCTTAACCATTAGATGGCTAGGGGCATTTTATGTATCCTTCTGGGACCTGATGTGTCTCTTTGTTTTAAAGATCTGTACCTCTTATCGCTTTTGAGACATTATCAGCCATTACCTTTTTTAATATTTCTTCACACTCTACTCTTTCCTTTTGAACCCCTTTTCCTATGGCTATATGTCAGAGTTTTTCTATTCTCATATCTCTTAACTTTATAAGATTTTCTAACTTTGTGTGTTACATTCCGGATAATTAATATATAATGTATTTTCTTCTAGTTAACCTCTTTCTTCAGCTGCATCTAATTTACTATTTATTTTGCCTTCTGGGTATTCATTTCCATGATCACATATATATTTCTCATTGCAAAAGTTCTATTTGTTTTCCAGTCTGCTTTTCTTAGTGACTCATTCTTTCTTTGTGCTTTCGTATCTTCTTTTCTCTCTCTTCCCTCACTTTACGTTTTTTTTTTTTTTTTTTATTTGGACTCTTAAGTTCAGAGAATTGAATTAGCCATGTGTCTCAGATATTAATAGTAGCAGCTGCCACACGTTGGGCTCTTTAGAAAGAAGACCCAAGGTAAGGAGTAGACTCTGGGGACTTTCTTAGGAATAGTTCTTGGGCTTGGCATTGGCGGAAGGGCAGAGAAGGAAGCAGGGCCTGGTGGGGGAGAAGCTAAGCTGTGGTGCCTCCCCGTGGAGGCTGGGGGCACCCCAGAGTCTGGGCAGCACCCCCAGCGGCCCCTGCAGTGGCTGCAGGCATGTGGCAGCACCATGCTTTCCCTCCACACTTCTGTGAGGTGGGCGCTGTGGTCCAAATGAGGACACGGAGACACACGGTGACTAAGTAACTTGCCTAACCGAAGTGACCCAATCAGTGAGGTGGCAGCACTGAGATCTAAAAGGAAGCCATCTGGCTCTAAAGCCCGTCACGTCCCGTTATGCTCCAGGGCCTCAGGTTGCGGCCTGCGAGCGTCTGCAGTCCATGCAGGAGCCAGTTACTATTTTATTTTATTATTTTTGAATCCTAATTCCCAGCCCTTGTCTTCTCTTCTGTACATAAATGATATTGGCCTAGAGAAGTCACACTCTTCTTCTTCTTTTTTTTTAAATTCGACACATTCGAAGACCTATCCGTGTTAATATAATATACATGCCTCTACTTTATTTCATTAGTCTGCCTAATAATTCATTTCTTTAAAAATTTCTATCTTCTAACCTCTTTCAGATTTGATTCCACTATGTCAGGGTCTGGGGGTAAAGGGGTAGTATTGTGATTTGTGAATGTATAGGCTCTCGGTTGTCATGGGATTTGTTCCGGGTGTCTATTTCAGTGGTTGATTGTGAGCTCATCTTCACTAGGACTTTGCTCTGTGGCACATCAGACTGCCTGGGTTGGGGAAGGTCCCTCCAGAGCTATTTTGGGTTGGATTCTTCCAAACGTCCCAGGAATAGCACTGGCTTCAGACCAACTTTGTGTTAATTTTTCCACTAGAAATTCAAATGCCAATCCTACTTAAGGAACAAAACTGGCATTCTGATTTCATATAAGAGAACTTTGCCTAGAAACCAACAAGAAATAAGGTGGGGTTATTTGGTCTCCTTATGTCAGTGAGCAGATTTTTCCTAGTCCCCTTTGGCTATGTGCTCATTCCTTCAGAAACCTGACTCTATGCCGGGTTCTGTTACAGCTCCCTCTTCACCACGTCTCACCTGCCACTTACCCAGGGGTGGTACAGCCCAGCCCTGTGCTCTCACCAGAAGCAGCCTCCTCCCCTCCCGGGCGGCTCCCTGCTTAAGGAACATCTGGAATTGTAACATGTGACCCCTACGAGTCCCCGTCTTTCCTGCACGTGCATGGACATCTTAAAAATGGTTTGTGGCATTCCATTTAGCACTTCTTGATACTGTAGCTTGATACTATCAGCTTAGATGGTTGTCTTCCCAAAGCCTGTCCCCTCACCTGTCTTTAGTGCCTGAGCTAAGTGGGATGGAGAAGGGATCATTCGCCTACCCGGACAGCCGCAACCTTTGTTTTCAAAAGCTCTAAAACTCACACTTTAAACTATACGGTTTACTGTGTTTCAGTTTATTCACAGTGTGGGGTAACCATCACCAAGGTCGGTTTTAGAGCATTTTCATCATTGCAGAAAAAGTCACACCTGTGAGCAGTCACACCCTCATTTTCTCCAACCTCTCAGCCCTAGGCAACCACCGATCTACTTTCTGTCTCTGTGGATTTGCCTGTTCTGGACGTTTCATATAAATGGAATCATCCAATATGTGGCCTTTGATGACTGGCTTCCTTAATGTGACATAATGTTTTCAGGGTCCATCCATGTCGTAGCACGTATTAGCACTTCATTCTTTTGTATTGCTGAGCGATACGCCATAGGACAGATACACCATATTCTGATTATCCGTGTTAGTGGACATTTAGATCGTTTTCACTTTAAACTATAATTAATAATGCTGCTGTAAACATTTGTGTACAAGATTTTGTGTGGATGTTTTAATTTCTCTTAGGGGAGGATATGATCTGTATTTTGCCATTTGCAACGGCCACACGCCCGGTGGCTGGACCGGTGGGTGGCAGAGAGATGAGAACAAAGGCAGGGAGACCAGTAAACTGACATATTGGGATTCGGGGCCTTGAAAGATACTGCTTATCATTATTATTTATATATTTATATTTGAAAAATCAAAAACTATGTATTGGTCCTTATTGTATATAGCTTAGTGGGGGAAAGGATTGGTTTTCTGTCAACTAATTATAGTGACAATTAAAGTAGACTTATCCACTCTGAGTTCACTCATGATTTTACCAACTCCAAAAGCAGATGGTCCTTGAGTCTCTTTAATAAACTCCTCTGCCTGGCGTCCTCTCGCAGGAGCGTAAATCAGAGGCGGAAACCTCTCGTTCTATCCATCACGGCTTCTCTGCCGGTGTATACACAACTCTTATTTGTGCCAAATGCTTTAAGACTTTGGGGCTTTATTACTTCTCTTTCACAAAAGCCCCATGAACTAGATAACAAAGTTTATCAGCCTTTTATAGATAAGAAAAATAAACTGTTCCTCAGTCTGTTATGTTAAGGTTTTAATCTCCCAAGTAATTAAAATTTGCATTTAAGAAATGCAAGGGGAGTTTATAAAAAAAAGGGGAGTCACTATTAAATCTCTAAAACAGGTACAAGTTAGAAGTTATATTGGAATGTTGATTGTTAAACTTTCTGCACTTTTATGAGCTATAATTGAGCTATATCAGAATTTACTCATGGGCATTTCAAATGATACAGAACATCAGGTCTCAACTAGTTTACTCTGCTTTGGAACATGCAGAGAACCTTGAGCAGTGAAGTCTGTAATCACCTAAAATTGCCATCATATCTGACACATTTTTGCTTACAGTATTGGCCAAACATCGTTTGATTGATCGGCATGCCAAATCTAGGTAACACATAATAATTGCCTCAATATCAAATTAGTTGTTCAACTTAAGTTGAATATTGACAATTAAATGTTAATTTAAAAGTTATTGTAAGATAATGCAACCTACATAGATGACTAATTCATGTTACCTGATCATCGAATCTTAAATTTCAAATGGGTCCTTGGTTATCCCATTTTGTGTCACTTTTAAAAATTCCTTTCAGCGCCAGTACTTAGTGAAGAAATCCCTTATTTTTTGATCTGTGGAAGATTTACAAGAAACGTCAGACACATCTGTGGACACACACACCCCCTCAATTCATCATCGTCTAGCAATTGCCTCCAAGCCATCCTCTTCCCGTGAACTAATGACATTGTGTGTCAGGTAGAACTCACATCTCACAAAACAGAGCCACGTTGCCTCCAGAATGTTAATTTAAATTAGTAGTCTTCCTGATGATGTGCATACTCAACAGGTGACATTTGGGAAATGAGGCACTTTCACCAAGGAAGTCCTTTGCAGTAAGTCATTTTATTCCTTTCCAGCTGCAGGAATACAGATAATGTTCTGACTTGGACTTAGGCTGAGAAGTGCTGTTTGGTACTCGTTCTGGCTGAGATTAACTTGGAACTTCGAGCTGCTGGATTAGATGACTTGGTCGAGAGTGAGTACCGTCCAGTAGAAATATAATGTAAGTCATGAATGTGAGCCACATGTATAATTTAAAATTTTCTGGGTAGTCGCATTTAACAAGTAGAAAGGAAATATGACATTGGTTTTATAAAATGCATTTTATTTAATACAGTATGTCCAAAATATTATCATGTCAACATGTAATACTATATAAAAATGATGGAGATACCTTCCATACTGAATCTATGAAATCTCGTGTATAGTATACACTTACAACATGTCAATTCGAACCAGCTGCATTTCAAGTGCTCACTAGCCACCTACACTAGATTAGATAGCTCCGGTGTAGAGCTTCTCTACGTAGCAGCCTTCTAAACAGCAGCCGCCAAAAGCCATCTCGTATCAGGATTGTTTTCGTATCTAATGTGCCAACGGTTCCCATCGCCAAAAGATGCCCAGCCATGAAGCAGTTACCATCTCCAATGACAAACCAAAAAAAAGAAAAGAAACGAAAAGAAAAATCTCGTCTCTCAATTTGGTTCCAAGAATAAGATTTAACCTTTCATACTAGCAAAAATACTTGGCTAAAAGAATAGCCATCAAATCACTAATTTCTTCTCTCTCAAGCAAGCAAACAACAACAACAAAATCTAAGTTATATTGTAACCATGGCCTGGGTATTTCCATATTGTCAGATTGTCATGAAGATACATGTCAACGACTTAAATCATAGCCACATAGGAGAAATGGGAAAGCGTTGGGTGTGATTCATCAGTCTCGGTGCCCGAGGGCCGAGATTGAAAACCCGTGATAGGAGCTAACGCAGAAATCATAATTGGAAGGTTAATTCAATTCATTGTAGTTTGTGTCTTCTACTTTCCATCGTTTTCTCCCATACAGAAGCATTGCTCCCAAAATACACCTAACTGTGCAATATAATATTTCGTGGAGGGAAAAATACTTCCTGATTTCATGCTCTGCACCATTAAGATTGATAGGTCTGTAATTTTACCCAAA
>NW_011888830.1:5192727-5195005 GCF_000151845.1 Pteropus vampyrus
AAGGATTAGTTTTTGATTAGAAATGTATTTTGTAAAAACAGAACTGAAATTAGGATTGTCCTAGAAATAATAAGAGCAAACACTTGTGTAAGTACATGCATCGGGCACCTCTTATTATTCTGTTTGCATTATATTAGCGTTAATTTTTACAACAACTCTCTGATGGAGGTACTCTCTTTTTTCTTTCTGGAGATGAGACAGTGTAGCACACAGAGGTTGAATAACTTGTTTAAAGTCACTCAGCTTGTCGGCTGAAGCTAGAATACAAAATCCAGGCAGACTGGAACCGAAGGCTGACCCTCAGCTCTCTCTGTAACGTGTGGTCATCACACCCATGGCTGGTCACGATCGTGTTTCTACAAAGTCCTCGAGTTGAAAGTCATATTGGTCTTCAGTGTGTCCCAGATTTCTATCAGTCGAGTCTCTTTTTCCAAGAAACATAATTTTCAAGAAGTCCTAATTAATTGCAAATATTATCAAAAAGGCAAAAAACCTACCATAACTTACACAATAGCACAAAATGTTTAGCAGTATTGATGACATACATTTTTTTAAATTGCTCAGCTATAAGGAATAGAGTCCTGAGGGAATTGAATTCAGGGCAGATTAAGTTTCTTAGGTCAAGGGAAAGGATCTAGAAAAATATGAAATCAACATATTAGAGAAGAAAACGATAAAAACAAACCAAGTAAGCAAAGAATAAGATATGACTCTGCCATCTATATCTATTTAGCCAAAAGTTTACTCTGTCCAAAATCCAGCAGAGCGTTAAAAACTCAAACCCAAATAAGATTAAATGAAAAGTGAAAGATAACTGTTAATTCAAGTGTCCCATTGTTTCATTTCTCAATATTTTTATACAGCAGATATTGTAACGTAATCAGAGCCAATATATTTTGAACATATGTGGACCAGGCTCACTTCTAAACATTGCGACTGGATTATTTTATTGAATCTCCACATAAATCCCATGCAAAAGATAGTATTGTTATTCCCATTTTAGAATAAGAAAAACCAAAGCACTTGATTTTATTATCATCTAAATTCTATAGGGTGTGCAAGATGACTTTCATAAGGTCGAACTTAGTAAATAATAGACTCTGCTAGTAAATAATAATGAAAAAGTTTAAGGGGTCACTAAAATTTCCCATTTCTCTTCAACCTCCATCTGAAATTTGACACCTCTGCACAAGAGCCAATATTTTTAAAATAAAGACTCCCTGCATCCGAAAGCTTTATAATATAGGAGAGGGTTGGAGAAAACTTTCATGTTTCATACCTTTCTGCTATCCACTTTCTCTTTTCTCATCCTTAAAACTGATCAAGAGTCAGAATGCACTGAAAAAGTTATACTCTAAAATTGAGTGCGAGAGTTAATTACAGTTAAACTCCCTGCAATTGGCTCGTGCGGATGATCACAGGCCACTTCACAGAATCTCATTCTGAGATAGACAGCCCCTTAGGCTCCAGGGGTGGGGAATGTCTTGCCATCCCTCCTAACATCCAACTTCTCCTGCGGAGGAAGAACCTTCCCTTTTAAGTTTGGCTTCCTGTGGAAATTAACTCTGAGTCCCCTTGAAAGTACCTCTGTGCAACGTGGGATTAATTTCTTATAGGTCAACACGTCAAGCCATTATTTAGATGGTTCTTCATCTTTTTGTTACCATGCACCCCACAGAGAAACTTCATGCAATTTAAGAAAGAACTCCTCACACAAAGGCGTATATGCAGATACACAAATTTCGGGCATTTTATAGACCTGACAAAGCCTGTAGATGCTCTATTCTCTGTACGACATCATATACACAGCCGAAGACCCATTGAGTTCAACCAAAGGCTAGGCTGGGAGATAACTAAACTTCAGGGGTCGGGGATGTTTCTCTCAAACATCTAAATTCGTGCGACAAGAGTGATTCCTCCCTCCTCGTGGACGTGGGGTTATATCAGGACAAACACTGACAACCTCCTGGAACAATGGAGGGGAACTGTTTTTGACACACCTCGCCGCCGGCCTCCTCTTCCCTTTACAGCGATGTGTCCTTTTTCAGCGAGCCTCTCTCAGGAATACTTACAAGAGAATGCATCCTGTCCACCTGTAATGTAAGGGGAAAAGAGGTTGCTAATTAAGAGCAGGGCGATTCAGACGTCTTCTTAGCCCTGGGGAGGAATGCCCAGGTGTGCTGAGACAGATAGGCTCTGAGAAAGAGAAGTCACACACAGAGCTCGCCCTTCCCTCGTGAACTGATTTTCCCACTGCGTGACATCTTGGCCGTTTCTG
>NW_011888830.1:5195055-5204012 GCF_000151845.1 Pteropus vampyrus
AAGACCCATTGAGTTCAACCAAAGGCTAGGCTGGGAGATAACTAAACTTCAGGGGTCGGGGATGTTTCTCTCAAACATCTAAATTCGTGCGACAAGAGTGATTCCTCCCTCCTCGTGGACGTGGGGTTATATCAGGACAAACACTGACAACCTCCTGGAACAATGGAGGGGAACTGTTTTTGACACACCTCGCCGCCGGCCTCCTCTTCCCTTTGCAGCGATGTGTCCTTTTTCAGCGAGCCTCTCTCAGGAATACTTACAAGAGAATGCATCCTGTCCACCTGTAATGTAAGGGGAAAAGAGGTTGCTAATTAAGAGCAGGGCGATTCAGACGTCTTCTTAGCCCTGGGGAGGAATGCCCAGGTGTGCTGAGACAGATAGGCTCTGAGAAAGAGAAGTCACACACAGAGCTCGCCCTTCCCTCGTGAACTGATTTTCCCACTGGGTGACATCTTGGCCGTTTCTGCTACCCAACCAGTGCTAGAACGAAGCCGATGAAGCCGAAAGCTGGGCAGGCAGAAAAAGGGTGCTTCATCTAACACGAGCAGCCTCAGTCTGTGCCGTGAAGGGAAGCCGATTTAACAGGCGGGAGCAGCTTAAACAGGAAGCTGAATTTTAGGAAGAAAAATCATACTAAGTCACTAAAGAATGAAGATGGAAGAATGTCACAATGCCAATTATTTGGAGAAAAAGCACAACATTACTTTGAGATCTGCTTTACATGTGCAAAAAAGAGGCCTTTTGTTCTCAGTACATAGTTTAAGTGAAATGCTATTGTTTAATTAATAGACTGTAACTTCATGCATTAAAGAAAAGCATAAGTTCTTTGCCTATTTTAGACCACAAAATTGCTTCTTAATCCCCAAAACAGAGACAGTCAGTGTGTTTCAAAATTTGGAACATAAACCACCTGTTCGAATTACCTGCGGTGTTTCTTTTGATTCAGATTCTTAGGCCCCATGGACCTGCTGAGTCAAAAACATAAGGACAAAGTCTGGTAATCTGAATTTTAACCACCTCCTAGGTCATAAGCCTACCAAGGTATGAGAACCGTTCATTCGTACCTTGCCTAGGAGCGCAGCGCTTCAGAAAATGCCATCATAAGAAAGTGATTCTCCATAGAGACGCCCATGGTTATAGAATCGTTCTAGAATAGGATTTTTCTCGTTTACTCTCCTTCCTCCTCAACACTAAAATCCCCTTTGCTCTTTGGGATCTCCCCCACTCCCCCCGTCCCTCACCTAACTGACCGCAGCAGAGAGGTGAGCTGCAGTCAGCTGCAGGGGGGCATTTTCTGTGCCAGGCCGAGTTAGGCACCTTTCTTGAGAAAATGAGGAGCCAGGCGGATTTTTCGGTTTAGGACGGTAGCTGCCCTGTAAAGTAGCTGGCACTTAGCGAGTTCCCCAAATGCTCTCTGATCTTATTCATTAAATCATTTGCATCCTTTTTTAAAGATTTTTATACTTTTTTATTTATTCGTAATTTTTGTAAATTTTTAATTACAGTTGACATACAATATTATATTCGTTTCAGGGGTACAACATAGTGATTAGACATTTGTGTAACTTACATAGTGAGTTACATTAGACATTTGTGTAACTTACCACTTCGGTAAGTCTAGCCCCCACTTGGCACCATACATAGTTCCTAAATATTATTGACTGTATTCCCTGTGCTGTACCTCACATCCCATGACTGTTTTTATAACCGCCAGTCTCTGATCCCCTTCCCCTTTCTCACCCAGCCTCCCAACCCCCCTTTTATCTGGCAACCATCAAAATGTTCTTTGTATCTGTGAATTTGTTTCTATGTTGTTGGTTTTGTTTCTTAGATTCTACATATAAGTTAAACTGTACGGTATTTGTCTTTCTCTGTCTGAGTTATTTCACTTAGCATGATACCCTCTAGGTCCATCCATGTCACAGATGGCAAGATTTCGTTCTCTTTTATGGCTGAGTAATATTCCATTGTATATATGTACCATCTCTTCTTTATCCAATCACTTGTGGATGGGCACTTACGTTCCATATCTTGGCCATTGTAAATAATGCTGTAATGAACATAGGGATGCACATGTCTTTTTGAGTCAGCGTTTTGGGTTTCTTTGGATAAATATCCAGAAGTGGGATTGCTAGGTCCTTCTTTGTGTCTTTTTATACCCTTTGTTTTAAAGTCTGTTTTGTCTGATATAAGTATCGCTACCCAGCTTTTTTTTTTCCACTTGCACGAAATATCTTTTTCCATCCCTACGCTTTCAGTCTGTGGATATCTTTGATCAGGAGTGGGTCTCTTACAGGCAGCGTATGTATGCATTTGCATCTCATCGGTTAGAATAACCGTGTGTTCTGCTTAGAGGACGTTATTGTTCACGTGAGTTTCTCCATACTGAAGCACCGTGCGTGCTGCTGAACATATCATAAATTATGTTACTGGTGCGCTACCCATCGGCAAGAACTGTGGAAGCGGTTCTGAACGCTTCGGCAATGACACAAAGACAGCGCCACAGCTGGCGACGTCGTTGAGAGCACACCCCAGGTTTCATGCACGGTGGCTTCTGGTTCCTTGTCGTCTCTCATTTTAAGAACCCCCTGAAATTCAAACTGGCGTTTTAAATACTTGACTGTTTTTAGTAATAGCCAGGACAGGGGATAGATCACCCTCGTTACTCATGCTCGTAATCTGAACTTGTCACCTTCCTTCTGCCCTTCCAGACAGTCAAACCTCAGGCATAAGCCTCAAGCAGAAACTCCCACAGACCCAGAGGGGAGCTGAGAGCACACTAATTCCCAAGCTATTTTCCCATCTTCTTGTGATGCTGGGCGGCTTTGCTTTAATGCTGATAAAATAGAGTCACTTTTGCCTGTAACTTTTTAAAAATGTGAGTCTGAAATTGAATTCTACCTCCCAGGGTATTGCTTGGAGTACACACAGGGGAGAAGTGTGGCAAGGTCGTTCATTTTTCCGGTAATGTTCATGAGAGATGGGCTTGCCTGGCTGCACATCCTGAGTCTTTGCGAAATATTTTAGAGTCATACTAGCTTGGAAACATCAGTCACAGGCAGTAACCACTGTGCGAGAGAGTTATGCATGACTCATTGACCGGCAGACAAGAAAGTCAGTTGAGTCCCACCTGTTGCCTTATGAAGGATGTCGTCTGAAAAGGTTCCAGCACTTAGAAAAACCCACTTACTATTATGAAGCTTATTTGCACAGACCTGCCTAAATTTTTAAATTCATCAGTGCTCCAGTACCAACCATACTGTTATTCTGAAAGTTCTCATTTTCTGGGTTGTTTTTTTTTTTCTTCATCTCTGTTCTTTTTTTTTTTTCTAACTTTGGTTACTACTTGAGAGTGTTTTCATTTATTCATATGCACTTAGTACTGTGTTAAATAATATGGATGTAACAGAAAAATGTACATTATTTTTTTGAATTCACCGAACGTGCCTGAGCATGTTGAAAAGATCTAAAGAGATGTGAAAAGATTTGTCGAGTGTTTTTTTTTTCAGTTTGGTTACTCTCTGGTTATATAGTTTTCTGTGCTTATTTTTGTTAGTAAAAGTACTACTAATGATAATTATAAGAGTAGTAATAATAATAATATTTATCGGGTGCTTTCAGTGTCTCAGGAATGCGCTGGTGCTTGCTTCACATTTATTGTGTTGTTTAATTCTCCCAACAAATCTTTAAAGTTGTTAGTGTTGTTTTAGTCACAATTTACAGATGAGACAGCGGTGTTGAGAAATTAAATAATTTGTTCAAGGTCACACAGTCAAAAAGCGATAGAGCCACCAACTCCAGGTTCTGTTCCCATAACCATTATGCTGTGCCACAATATATGCACAAATAAATAAAATACACATGCCTGACCTCAAGAAGAGAAAGCTCCAGCTGTGGGGAAAGCCATCTATGCATAAAATATTGAATCATGATATGAAAAAAATACAAGAGCTGCCAAAAAGCAGATGCCCAAGGAATAGTAGAGTCAATAAAAATTCAAAGGTAGGCACAAATCCAGCAAACCGGAGAGGCCCGGGAATTTTTGTGGTTTCAGGCATCCTGAATTGGCCGTGCTCGGGGAGAAGGGTGAGGCGGGCCCCGCAGGCAGTGTGGGGAGAGAGCTGAGCTTGGGGATGAGCGCGGAGAGCCTGGGAGACAGACTCACCGGTGTGACCGGGAGCGGGGGACGGAAGGTAAGACAGCTGGGGTCAGGTCATAAAAGGCCCCTACGTCAGGCGCTTACCCTTGGCCGCTGGGGAGTCACGGGACACAGGAAGAGGCTTCCTGACACCCTGAAAGATCACGCAGGCTTCAGAGTCAGAGGCCCACACTCCCCCCCACACACATACCGTGTATGAGGGGGGAGATCACCTCATCTTTCTGCACTTCAGTTCCTGCAGAAGAGAAATTAAAATTAAAATGTTCGCTTTGCAGGGGGTGTTCTGGATTAGAAATCATTTGCATAGAGCGGAGAGGAAATGTGCTTGGCGTGTAGTAGCCTTTCAGTAAACAGCCGCTATGTTTATCTCAGTTTTAATGCATTTCTTGCAGTGATGCTTCTATTGCTTAAAATTGTTTTGATCTTCTCGCTTATCATTTCCCTCAGACAGAGACTGTGTATTCATGGCAAAAAGTAAATCTGCTCCATTATTGTTTCCAAACATGCATTGATTTTTTTCCTACTATAAATGTACAAAAAAAATCATTTCCAATTCACTGCTCTAATATTAACATTTAGTGTTTTCTTTCATCTGGTGTTCCCTGAGTGTGACATTCTTTTATTCACCAGGGTCAGTAGAGATTTCTATTTCTCGCTATTAATTTTTTTATTTACCTGCTGCTTTTGCTAAATAATATTACAAAGATCGATAATGTACTTTACCAAATTCCATTTCAGTTGTTTTTCGCTGCTTCCAAAAATAACCTTTCGGTCAAAAGTTAGAGACTTTTCATATTAATACCAAAAAAAAAAATCTTTTTAATTCTACCCAGTTACAAGTCATCATTCTGTTTCTCAAAGGAAGGTTCTAGACGAATGTACAATCCCTGCCCTCACACTCACAGAGCTCCCTAGGGCAGAAAAAATCGGGTTACACGTGGTGTAAAATCACGCAGTCCCCACCACGGGGTCTGGGTGCGATTTCGGCCCAGGTTCCCAAAGGTGTTCTCGCCCCGTGTCGTGCGCTGGTGAGTCTCGCAGGTGGAGGGCATCCCCCAGGCGCCCTAACTGAGGGGCTGGTACTCCACTGGTCGGATGAATTCCTGCGGCTTCGTTAAAACCCGGCCACACTATCTTACGGCCTTTTTCCCCTCGTGCTGGTGAGAGGACGTGCGTACCTTCCCCCGCATCCGCTCCGTGAACATTCTGCACCCTGTGAAAGAAAGCGAGGCTTCGAAAACAGCACCGAGCCCTTTTTCTAGTGATACACGACGTTGACAGAAATATACTCCCGAGGAATTTAATGCCGCTCTCTCTGGGCTCCGGGCACAGCTCCCTGAGTGCATCGGTGAGTGAAAACAGCCCGGGGAAGCCCTGTGACAGTGCAGCAGGAGCGGGCGAGCCTTCGCCTCAGAGCCCGCGAGGGAGCCCACTGCACAAGCAGGGAAACGCCTGTGAGCTGCTCACCTCTGGGTGACCAGCGGGGAGGAAGTGCTCCTCCCACGTGCTTTGAAGCATTCACCTAGTGAAGGAAAAAGGACTTCTTTAAGAGTCCTTCATGCAGAGAGAAGAGGAAGCTCTTTGAAGTCCAGGATCATTTGTGGGGTGGGGGAGGGAAAGGGTACCATGGAACCAACTGCGTCCCTACCTACAAGTTCTCCTGACCCTTAGAACCAAAACTCTAACCGTCCACAGGCCGCCCCATTCACAGCCTCTCGGCATCCTCCCATTCCTTAGCGAAAAGGCAAACCATCCAGTAGTGGGGAGAGTAATACATAGATTGAGATTTCTCTCGCATATAAAAACTGTAATCATATATTAGAAAAGACACACCTCTGTGACTTTAAGAGACCCAGATAGTATAATGTGTCTTTGCTTTTGATTAATGGAGCCCTCAAAGCCGGGATCCGAGAGTTAAGTACCCCTCTGATTTAAATTTAAATAGAAAATTAAATAGCTATTGAAGGATCGCTAGGAAGAGCCCCACAAGTACAGCTGGAAGATTCCCAGGAGGGCAGGCCACCTGGGCATGTCCTATCGATCCTTCCATTTGTCCGAATGGTTCGCCAGACCAAAGCCCCAAGGCCTGCACAGCTCATTCCATCCCTGATGCTATCTCTCCTTGAGAGATTCTCAGCCACGACCCGGTCACCAGTCTTTCTCACGGGCACGGTGAGAGGAAGAGTGTCTTAAGCCATCTCAAAGATGTGTGTATGGGTTTAAGATGATTTGCACCAGAAACTGAAACAGAAGTTTCAGAGGAAAGGGCAGAGCTAAATACTTTTATTTTATTGCACATAGTCATACAACTAGTGCTCTTGCTGGAAGGGATGAGTTTTATTTACAAACAAGGTATGTGTGTGGCATCCAGCCCTCCGCTGCTTCTAAATGTCACTGGCACTGCCGGTTGGCCTCGTTGGCATGGAGCAAACAAGGACAAGGGGCCGGACCCATTTGCTCCCCGGACCAGACAGCTTGGGCTCACACGAAATGACTGTCACCACACAGCGCACCCCTCATCCTGGCTAGGAGTTTCTCAGTGTCACAGGGATGTCAGTGAATCTGGGCAAATAGAGCAAAAAATCAACATGATTTTTTTTTTCATTTCTTAGAGGCTTAGGACTTTATAAAGCCTACGAGATAGGTCAGTGGTGTCATCTCTAATTTTAAAAATATCAAACACTACATATAAATAAGTCAGTAGATCTATGTTGCCTCATGTTCGAGGACGTCAAAGGAAAATTCTCAAAACCTTCCTCCGTCCAGTGAATACAACTTGGGTAACCCCTCTTACATCCTAAATTTCGAGAGAATATTTAAATCTACATGATACTGTCACAGGACAAATAAAAGGACACATTTTAGCTAAAGGTAGGGCATACGCAGATCATTTCATCTCAAGGTGTGGTTCAGGTTATAGATATAAAGAGATTTGAGAAGACTTTTAAACAAATTCAGCAAATATTTGGTTGATGGTATGCCAGGAATTATGGCTTTCCCAGTGGGAATTACAGATTAGGAATTCAGCTGCAAATACGGACTGTGAATTCTTATAGGTGTTCAAAAGTTAGGTGAGAAGTAGTCCGTGTGTGCTTTCTGAGCTTCTGAGGATGATAGAGAGGGACTCAATTACGAGGCAGTTGCTCAAAACCCCGGCCGTGTGGGAGATGGGATGCTGGCTAAGTGGGGCGGCGACCAAACCCTGCATGACATCCTTAGTGGTCTGTATCATCTCGTGCATCCAATTTCTTCCCACTGTAATGAATCTGACTCTCTATTTCTTTCATTTAGATCGTATTTTATCTCATTGGAGCCCCAAGACATCTTTCGGGGTGGGTATTTTTACCTACATTTTATAAATGGGTGAACCGAGCCTCCTCAAGCCATAATAATTTTATCACAGTAAAGGAGCAAATTAGTAGAACCTGAACTTGAGTCCAGTTAACCCAGAACTTAAATCCTATCGATTCTCCCTCATATCACGCTCGTCACTGTGCAGACATTCCCCAAATGACAAATAGATCGTATGACAATCCTTTGTTTTGGAATTTAAGTCTTAATTTAATCTCTCCAGAAGCAGTGTTGTAAGTGGCAGTGAGATTCCCAACTAGTTCATTTAATCTGTAAATGAAAACGAATCATTGCAGATGTGTTAGACAGAATTTTGGGACCCGGAAACAAGAAACTTGTGATGACAGCCATTCAAACCACCAGCGGTTATTTGCCTTTTTACAAAAGGTACTTAGTGTGCCAGAAAGAAGCTAGAATTGGTGAAATTGCATGTAATATGTCTGAAGGAAGTAGAATGCAAACGAGGCTTACTTAGACATCTACCACCGAGGTCACTTCCACTTAATGTACTCCTGATTTTCGTAGCTTCTTTCCTCCATGTAAAAAAGTAATAATAACTGCAAAAACATAACACACGTATAGAAATGTACGCAAAATGTAGATACATGATTTGATGACTTACCATAAATTGGAAACCCATGTAAACTTAATGTTCAAGAAGTAAGACATTGCCAGCACTTCAGAAGCTCTCTCTGCCGGATCCCGCTCAACACCCTTGCTGCCCCGGTCCCCATGGGAACGATGCTCTTACTAAGTACTTTTAGAACTGTCACTCCCTTGCTCTTCTTTATAGGTCTTTTTTACCTACGCATGCATTCCTAAAATCTTTATTCAAGTTTTGCCTCATCGTTACATTTTCTATAAATAGGCTCCTATGTAAACATTTTTTCAGCATCTAGCTCTTCTCGCTCAGCATTACGTCCGTGTCACTGAGCTCCGTTTTGGAGCAGAGCTTTAATTCATTCCTTTTTATTGCTGTCTAAATTCTGCCGGACCCGCTAATCTATTATAGTGTTGATGGTTCTGAAGTTGTTTTCAGTTTTTAACAAGCAAACATAATCCCAAAATGAGGTTCTTGTTTATGGTACTCAGAATTGTCCCTGGGGATATGCCAAGAAGTGTCCTGGCAGGTCATAGTGACTGTAAACGCTTAATTGTAATCGATAACACCCAGATGCTTTCCAGTGTGGTTGTAAGAATTTCCACTCCCACAGGCAACTGCTTAGAGATCCACCGTTTCCGTCGTTGCTGACACTTGGTGATGACAGCCTTTGTCGTTTTAGCCTTTCTGGCGAATGAGTAGCGTTATATATTTGCGACTTTAATTAGCATTTCTCTAATTAGTAATGAGGGAAAACACATTTTATAAGTTCACTGGCCAGTTGGATATCCTCTTTTAAGAAGTGCCAGTTAAAGTTTTTTGCCCATTTCACTTTTGGGTTATGCG
>NW_011888830.1:5204062-5213525 GCF_000151845.1 Pteropus vampyrus
CGGGGTGGGTATTTTTACCTACATTTTACAAATGGGTGAACCGAGCCTCCTCAAGCCATAATAATTTTATCACAGTAAAGGAGCAAATTAGTAGAACCTGAACTTGAGTCCAGTTAACCCAGAACTTAAATCCTATCGATTCTCCCTCATATCACGCTCGTCACTGTGCAGACATTCCCCAAATGACAAATAGATCGTATGACAATCCTTTGTTTTGGAATTTAAGTCTTAATTTAATCTCTCCAGAAGCAGTGTTGTAAGTGGCAGTGAGATTCCCAACTAGTTCATTTAATCTGTAAATGAAAACGAATCATTGCAGATGTGTTAGACAGAATTTTGGGACCCGGAAACAAGAAACTTGTGATGACAGCCCTTCAAACCACCAGCGGTTATTTGCCTTTTTACAAAAGGTACTTAGTGTGCCAGAAAGAAGCTAGAATTGGTGAAATTGCATGTAATATGTCTGAAGGAAGTAGAATGCAAACGAGGCTTACTTAGACATCTACCACCGAGGTCACTTCCACTTAATGTACTCCTGATTTTCGTAGCTTCTTTCCTCCATGTAAAAAAGTAATAATAACTGCAAAAACATAACACACGTATAGAAATGTACGCAAAATGTAGATACATGATTTGATGACTTACCATAAATTGGAAACCCATGTAAACTTAATGTTCAAGAAGTAAGACATTGCCAGCACTTCAGAAGCTCTCTCTGCCGGATCCCGCTCAACACCCTTGCTGCCCCGGTCCCCATGGGAACGATGCTCTTACTAAGTACTTTTAGAACTGTCACTCCCTTGCTCTTCTTTATAGGTCTTTTTTACCTACGCATGCATTCCTAAAATCTTTATTCAAGTTTTGCCTCATCGTTACATTTTCTATAAATAGGCTCCTATGTAAACATTTTTTCAGCATCTAGCTCTTCTCGCTCAGCATTACGTCCGTGTCACTGAGCTCCGTTTTGGAGCAGAGCTTTAATTCATTCCTTTTTATTGCTGTCTAAATTCTGCCGGACCCGCTAATCTATTATAGTGTTGATGGTTCTGAAGTTGTTTTCAGTTTTTAACAAGCAAACATAATCCCAAAATGAGGTTCTTGTTTATGGTACTCAGAATTGTCCCTGGGGATATGCCAAGAAGTGTCCTGGCAGGTCATAGTGACTGTAAACGCTTAATTGTAATCGATAACACCCAGATGCTTTCCAGTGTGGTTGTAAGAATTTCCACTCCCACAGGCAACTGCTTAGAGATCCACCGTTTCCGTCGTTGCTGACACTTGGTGATGACAGCCTTTGTCGTTTTAGCCTTTCTGGCGAATGAGTAGCGTTATATATTTGCGACTTTAATTAGCATTTCTCTAATTAGTAATGAGGGAAAACACATTTTATAAGTTCACTGGCCAGTTGGATATCCTCTTTTAAGAAGTGCCAGTTAAAGTTTTTTGCCCATTTCACTTTTGGGTTATGCGTCTTTCATGTACTTGATTTGTTGGAGCTCATTATATATTGGATATGTGTTAGTTATATGTGACAAAAAAATATATATTTTCCTGTTCTGTGGCTTACGTTTTTATTTTCTCGTGTCTTTTGATGAATAGAATTTCTTAAATTTTATGTCATTAAATTCTCAATCTTTTCTTTTATGGTTAGTAATTTTTATATATTATATATTTTTACTTGAGAAATCTTTCTATGTCATGGACATATTTTCCTATATGATCTTTCAGAAGTTATAGTTAAGTACAATGCACCTGGAATACTTTTTTATGTATGATGAGAGAGAGAGGTCAAATGTGATTTTTTTTTTCCATATGCCTAATCAGTTGATCCAGTACCGTTTATTAAAAAGACCACCTTTTTCCCACTGTTCTACAGTTTAACATTGTCAAAAATAGTATCCAAGTAATCATACATCTACTTCTGAGCTTTCTGCTTAATTCTATTCATATGTCCTTGCGACAGTACTAGATCATCTTAATTACTGTGTTTTATAAATATGTCTTGATATTTATTAAAGCAAATCCTCTCCTCTTGTTCTTCTTCAAATAGTTCTTCTGTTCTCGAGCTCATTTGAGTTTGCCCTTCCTCTTCTCATTTTTTAATTGAGAAGCCGAGGTCACTGATTTGGGACCTGGCCTCTTTTCTAATTTGTCGCTCAGCGCTATACATTCTCCCTTCAGTCCTACTTTGCCTGCATCCCACAAATTTTTATAGATTGTGTTTTCATTTCAATTCAATTCAGAATATTTGCTATTTTCTTATTTAACCCACGGGTTCTTCGGGAATATGTTGTTTCATTTCCAAGTACTTGAGAGTTTTCCAAAGAGCTCCCTTTCGATTCCTGATGTAGTTTCACTGTAGTCAGAGAATGTTGTTTATATGATTTGTTCTTTGGCCCGGCAAGACCGTCGAAAGTGCCACTTTCTCTCTTCATGTTTGGGATGGAAAGAAGTAAAAACAGCAGGGATGAAAACAGCCCCAAATACTGGGATTATTACCCTGAACCTCTCCATCTTCTGCCGGATCCTGGCTCAGTGATTCATTCATTTCCTACTTGTCATCTCTCAGTGCATTCACGCAGACTTTTAAAACTAATTTTTCCAACTAACCTAATTTTTCTCAGTGGGAACAAGGGATGGGGGTGGGGTTGAACTATTTAATTTATCATTATCACAAGAAATATAACCCTTTTCCCACCTGCCTTTTTTTTTTTTTTTTTTTTTTTTTTTTTTTTTTTTGTCGATCGTTCCTGTGGTAGCGAGGACTAAGAACATTAGCCGTCTGACTTCGTGAACAATGGCAGGCGTGTACGTATAATTTATAATTTCAGTGCACGCTGTCTGGAATCTTCCCAAATAACTGAAGCCAACTGATACTTCTTAATTCTCCTTAATTTCAATAAAATAGATAAACGAAAAATCAAACAAGCTCGCTTTCTCTGAACTCCTAGTAACTCTTCTCTGAGACTTACTTGGCCCTTACCCAAACGACTTGTGTTGTCATTTAATTGCTTCGTGTCTGTAAGTCCTCATCCTTGAGCAGTTGGCCAGGGACTTTAGGAGTGAAATTATATCCTAATTTTGTTCTATCTCCTTCTGCGACTTAAGACCGCTCGTTTTATTAAAACAATAGCTACTCAATAAAAACATTTGCTGAATCTGGTTTGAACACACTCTTTTGCACTAAAGAAGAACCCCAAGCTTCCTCTGTTGCCATCCCAAACCCTCATGGTCTGTCACTGCCATACATTCCTTCTGCATGACAGCCCCGCTCCCCGACGCCTCGACGCAGAAAGTCTGCTCTAATCCCACGGAACTGCCTGCCTGCCATGCCATGAGTCCCCAGGCTCACTACGTTCTCACAGTTGCCCCCTCTGTAAATTCCGTTCCCCCTGCTGGAACCCCTTCCTCTCTGTCCTGTTCCACGACTTTCTCTATCCGACATCTGCTAACTCCTGCTCAGCCGTGAGCACTTAATTTAGACATCACCTCCTCTGGGAAGGTTCCCTGATTTATTGGGGTAAATGCGTGTCGCAAGCGTTCCAGCTTACTCACCCCTATTACTGTGTTATAATCACTGCTTTATTCTATGACTCTCACTCTGCCTATTTCTCAAGAGGCTTGCGAATTTATTGTTTATATATTTATAGCTTTCTCAGATCCTAGGTTCTCAATAAATGTTAAATAATCGACTCAGTGGACAGATAGAGGGAGTGAATGAATATAGGCTGAATTGATAGCACATTGTTGAAAATTACACAAATGACAGACTGTAACAGTATGTGAATGAATGTTTTAAAATATGTTGTCAGACCTCAATCAGCTATGATAAAAAAAAAAATTATACCTATCAAGGAAAATCCTCAAAGAAGAGAAAAGGGTAAATGAAATGTCCATCTTTCAGAGAAGGATAAAAGAAATATTGGTCAGCCTAAAACACAGTGCCAGGAAAGTTACTAAGATAAATCATCAAAATGATCAATTTGCAATCACCTAGAAGAACATAACGAACTGGGTAGCAACCAGCATGGCTTTTAGAGGAACAAATCATGCCAGACCAATTTAATTTCCTTCTATGATAGAGTGACAGGCCTTGTAGATAAAAAGGATGCAATAGATGTAATCTCTCTAGACTTCTGTAAGCCTTTGATTCTGTCCTACCTGACATTCTCATCAACAAACTGGGGAGATCTAATCTAAACCACACAACTGCTCAGTGGATGCACAGCCGACTGGACGGAGGCACCGGGAGAGCAGTCGTCGGTGGCTTAGCGTCAGCCCGGGAGAATAGTACTGGCAAGCGCCTTGTGCTGGGGCCTGGGACCATTTGAAATTTTTAAGGTAAAAAGAAAGGTAAAACTACAAATATAGGTATATATGTAATAAAGTATGTTTACACGGGAACTGCTGCAGATAAGCATTGGGAGCCAAAAGAGTGTTTCTGCATTAGGATTACTTGACCTAAAAAAAATAAATAGATCAGCAAGCATATAAATACTTTTGGAATGACTATCTTCACACTAAAGGGATTGCTTTACATATGAATTACAGTCCCAGGTGTGTAAGAGTAATCCAGAAGTGCTATAACCTCACCAGCACAAACACTACTGCTTAGGTTGTGTTCCTGGTGAAATCTCTGCCGATTGATACCCTAACATCTACTTCTGTCATCTGTTTGTTTTGTGTGGCCGTGGGCTGCTGGTTCCACCTTCCGCTAGTTTTTCCCAACTTATTCAGCTATAGAAATGATCATCAGCCCAACATTCTCTCCTCCTGTTCAGTTTCGTGTCATCTACCTTCAGTTGTAACATGTGACCACTGTTCTTATCCATGTTTTTTTCCCTTGCTTAATATACAGAAGGTGTCTATAAATGAGATAGCTAATGGAAACTCAAGGGAATAAAAAAGTTTGGGAGCAACATGTAGAGACAAGACAATCATCAGCGTCATCTAGGATTTTTTTTAAAGGACAGTTTCAGTAGATTTGGGGGTGGGTCCTGGAAAGTGATGGAGAAGAGAGTGGGCTTGGCGGAGTGGGCAACTGAACAGAGTGAGCAGAAAATAGAATAATGTTAGGAAGTGGGTTTTGAGATTCAGACAAGAATTTGCCATCAGTCATCATCAAAAAGATAAGATAGATGTGGCACCATTGGTAGGAATGTAAATCGGTAAAGCTCTATGGAAAACAAGATGGAGGTTCCCCCCAAATTAAAAATAGATCCGCCATCTGATCCAGCAATTCTACTTCCGGAAACACATCCAAAGGAAATGAAAACGCTAATTCTAAAAGATGTCTGTACCCCTTTGTTGACAGCAGCATCATTTACAGCAGCCAAGACATAGAAACAACCTCAGTGTCCACTGATAGATGAATGGGTCAAGCAGTTGTAATGTAATGTGATAAATAACACATTACATCGATGACTGGAATCAACACCGCCGTATAATGCACAGCAAAGTTCAGGGAGCCGATCCCAAGAGTTCTCATCACAAGGAGAGTCTTTTTTCTTTTTATTGTATTTATGTGAGATGACGGATGATCGTTTATATTATGGTGAACATTTCACAATGTATATAAATCAAACCGTCATGCTGTCCACCTGAAACTTAGATGGAGACGTATGTCAAGTATTTCTCAGTAACACGAGAAAATATCCCTCATAAGAATTCGTTTTTAAAAACTTAAGAAGGAGCCTGGTTAAGACCCTTCCTGTCTTGGTATTAGGTTCTCTGGGATGGAAGTTCCCCACATCTTGACCATTAACAGATTTCTCCAGTAGCAAGTTTCCAGCTGGACGCTGCTATTTTTATGCAAACTCGCTAAAGATAAAGGGAGGTCTGCTCAGCTCTCTGGGGAAAGAGTCTTAACTCTAAAAGGGCCAATTAGATTAAATGTCCCTTCTGGAAAGAACAAACTAACAACTAAATGGAATTCGTATTATGCAAAGAAGAGCAAGCTAGATTTTAAGATAACTTCGTTTATAGGCCTCTTTCTCCATGGAGGGAAGCAAGACTCTAGCAGTAAATATCTCAGATTGGTGGTAGGACATATGAAGTGAAATTTAAAAACTGATGTTTTAGCCAGAGAGTCCAAGCCAAACAATATTTTGAAAACACTTTGTTCTAAACATCTGGTTATATTTCAGATGGTATAATGGCAAAAAAAAAAAAAAACCGGGGGCGGTGGGGGGCAGTGCCTAATTCATTCAGATCTTCAATTTGCTTTGCAGTAGGTCACAGTAGGTAATCCTAATAACACTTGTCATAGGCTTGACTGATTGGTGGCTTACGAAGTTTCCCCCACATACTTTATATTCTTGCATTGTCACACTATCTCTATAAAGTTACCAGAAATAATATTATTCTTCCCATTTCACAGCCTGGGATAGATGATTAACACAAGATCACAAAACCGGATATTGGTCGAGCTATAGCTAAACCAAGACCTTCGTTCCTGAGAGAGAACTCTGCTGTGTAATAAAAAATTTGTTATAGTTGTTGATATATTTTTGAATACAAGTTCTTAGTAAATGTGGCGGATATCACTCTCATGAAGCAACGTGTAAATTCGAAATGTTCATTTGTAATGAATTTGATATTTATATGCTCTTAAACATTTAAATTTGAGGGTGTGGGAAAAGGTGCCTCTCCGTCATTCAATTAGATGACTCAGCGAGCCTGAAGCCGATAAAACCTGAGCAAACGAGGCCTTTGGATGGTGCGGATACCAGTCAGGATGGAGCCTGAGCAGTTACACAAACAGCCGGGGATCTGGAATCACGAGCTCTAAACGAACCTCCTTCGGAGGGAGAATTACGTTTCAAGTTGTGGAACATGGTGTTGGTTTTACTCCAAGTAGCTACTAAGTAGCCCACTGGAATTTAATTCACTCTATAGAACCACATTAATTCATTCTACTCACATGCCACAATGAAGTGTTATTGTACCATATAACTCCAAGGAAAGCTAGTTAAAAAAAGGGTAGGTGGGGGTGGTGGTGGTGGTAAATAGCCTAAAGTAGAATGTAAAGGTTGCATTTTAGAACTTATTAATTATAAGTTATTGATCAGGAACAGTATTCAAGAAACAGAAATGAACTTCACTCTTGGCTTAAACTTCAATTAAATGCGCAAAGAAATTTCAGGCTTCAAGATCACTAAAGAAATGAATGAAGTTTCTTCTTCTTCACTTTATAAAAGAGGAGGAAGACTTAACCTGGAGACGAAAAAGGAAATGGCAGCTGTGCTGGAGGCAGTCGGCGGTCATCACTGTCCAGACAGGAGCAGAAAATCTCGGCTGAAGGCAGGACGCTTAAAGCCTTCCACCTATGGACTCAGCTTTGATATTTTAAATTGGTTTTCCAGTGTCCACCTTCCACCCTCTGCATCCTCCCTACTGCTTTCTTAGAATTCTGGCCAGTCATACTGGTGAGGCTCAGAGACGCCTATCAGTGACAAACTCAGGTCACTGCTTGGACCCAAAGAGAAAACAGAGCATGGATATGGTGGGAGGCACCAGAAGAAAGTGCTGTAAAAATACAAATAAAATTTACTGATGAGAAGGAGGGAAAAGAAAAAAACCGTGAAAGAAAATCTGAACACATAGGAAGGAGAAAAAGAACGTTAAGCATGAGACTGCATGCAGGATGCTATTGATGTTTTAATGATTAAAGAAGAATAAACATTAAGTGTACGAACTTGCAACTAGCAGATAAGTAAGATCCGGAGATCTGAGACACAACTATACGATACCGTGTTATAAATTTCAAAGTTGCCAGGAGAAGATCTTAATTACTCTCACCACAGAAAAAGAAAGGTTGTGGGATGTGATAGATATTTTAAGAAAGAGGAGACATCGTCATTTCATCAGGAATCAATGAAGCCGTGAGGACGAGGCAGGGATTTCCTTATAAAACACTCGGCATCCTTGATGAGAATCCACTGCACGTCCCACTGCGTGCCGAGGCTTTCCCGTGCGTGGCTTCAGTTACTCTTCAGCTGAATCTCGTATTTTTACAGCTTTGGTGATGAAGGGAAAAAAAGACGCCCAGAGAGATCAAAGAGCTAACGCAAAGGCACACAGCCTCTCAACAGGAAGCTTTCACTGGAGGAAAAGGAGGAAAAAAATAATAAGCATAGCTAACACGTATTGAATGTTCTAAGCATTTTGTATCTACCACCTTAGTGCAACAACTCTATGAGGTAGCCACTATTTTGTTAGTGAGAAAACCGAGTCACAGAGTCAGCTGCCCACAGCCTCCCGGCTAATCCACTGCTGAACTTGGATTCAAACCCCGACGGCGGGACTTTGCCCTTAAAATAGCTTTAACGATGACACCAGCTTCACAGAGTTGTTCTGAGTATCAGCATACTTGACGTGTGTAAAATGCTTAGAATTGTGCCTGCCACATAATAAGCCTGTAACAAATATTATCTAATTTTATTATTACCAATAAGATCATACTCTGCCTGCCCTCGAAATGTGGAATACAAAGCTGGTGAGATATAAAACAGGATGATTAATGTTCTAGGAAACTTTCATTAAAAGAGAATAGGCGACATGTGTAAAAATGGGGTTTCTTCAAGGAAAACTCCACTTAGATGTGAGCGCCGGAGAGTTTTCTGGCTCGGGGGACAGGCCTGCAGTCTACGGGGACATGAAATTCAAGCGATCGGCCAGGAGGGACCGGAGCCACAAGCGACCAGGGACAGAGCCTGCAGTGCAGGCGTGCTGGTTTTGGAAAGGAAAGCAGTGTGGCCTATTCCTAGAACTCCCCTCTCCACTGTCCCTCAGGTTCCTTATCTTGTCCTCCGAGTTCCCAGAAAGGAGAGAGACACCCAGAGGATCCTCATTCTCCCTGGCCCTGTTATTATCAGCGAGAGAAATTTGAGCCAGCCAGCGCAGAGAACGTGCAGGACAGTCAGATGGGGCAGGTCTGCGTGTGCACGGCCTGCTGGCCTCCTGTTCTAATTCACCCTGATGAATGGGGGGCAGTGATTCATCCTTTCTCTTGAATAATCAGTCTGTATTCCTGGTTTGGACTTTTGCAAGGTGAAAGATAGTTGATCTCTCGGCCTAAGATGCAAAGCAAAGAGAATTCCTGTTTGATCCTTTGACCCTGCGTTTTTGTCTGAGATGAAATCGTGTTGACAGCAAGGCCAGCTTCATGGGCTTGCAACCGGTGCGATCGCCCTGGACTCCTGGGCTTCATTTGATGCTCTGCTGTCACTTCTCGAAACTCTTAATAGAAACTCTTAATAATCTTTGAACGGATGTTTTGTACGTGGTATCTAATGAGGCAGTGGAGAATATGGGTAAGCAGAGGAGTGACACACAATGCGTTTCTCCGTTCCTTGTCGCCCCGTTCACGTTATAGCATCTGTGATGCCCCATGCCCCACGATGTGTGGGTCAGAGAGAACATGAGATAAGCACATCGTGTCGCCAGAATGTGCGCATTTCAA
>NW_011888830.1:5214455-5219733 GCF_000151845.1 Pteropus vampyrus
ATGTCCACTTCCTCATCCTGCTTCATACACTCCCCCCTCCCACACATACAGAATAAAACTCTTTCATCCCTAGTCTCTACCTATAGAGGAGAGAACTGTTTTCTTGTCTTTTCATTATCCCATTGAACAAAATACAAGGGCGAGCTGTCTGATTCCATCTAAGAAACACTCTGTAGCAACCAACAAAAACCCTTTCTTCCATCTCATGGCACTTTTCAGTCTATCGTGCCACCCATATCAGAGGGAAATAGAAGAGATAAACAACAGTACACGGTTTTATAGACCAGAGTTTGCTTCTCAAACTGGCTTTTAGCACATGCCTCTAGCCAACTACTCAAGTTTTCCGAACCTTGGTTTCTTCATTTTTATTCAATAGGCATGCTGTGAGTACCCCCAGATAGTGTAGTTGTGATACGTGTTGTTTCTATAAGATTTGCTGTCTATTTTATATAGCCATAATACATCATTGATTTTATTGTCATTATTCTTATCTTATAAGAGTAATGACAATTATTATTAGGTTCGAAATTGATGTTACATGCTCCGGATGTTTAGTCAAGACGAAGATCATAGAAGGCTTCGAAACATCTGCTCCCCAAGGTGGTCAGTAGGTGTAAGCACTATGCCTAAGTGCTTGCTTCTCTTACTGGGAAAAATTTCATGGATGAGCTGGAGACCGAAATAAATAGTTCAATCCATGATGAGAAGTAAAGGGTAGGCGCCCCAGGTTGGGAGGAAAATATAAGCAAAGTATGCACACGACTATGCTGTTATTTATAGTCAACCAATCTATGTACCTAGAGTGGGCAGCGGGTAAAGGGATGAGCAACCCATGAACATTTCGTATGGAATGCTGGGCTAGAATGCTCTAGGCTGCTACTCCTATGGAGTTGTATTAACCACTCACTACTAAACCTCGGCCATGAGTCCTGCTTAATGTGCCTATGTGTCAGTAGAAAACTCGGCATATATGTACTTAGACTCTTGCGTCTGAATCTGAATATAGGATACGTATAGGTCAGGACTATATTGCCTTTATTCTGCGTGTTTCTTCTTCCAGCAGGTCGAGAGCTGCTTGCTTGACTATATCAAGAGTAGTAAGCATTGGTGTTCAGTAGCAGCCTGGTCCTCTGATCTGATGGCCAGGTAGTCTTAAAATTCTACTTCTCGGAGGAAAGCAATTTTTAGGATTCTTTATTCTTCAATATTTAGTGAGCAGATGCCTACTTTGAGGACAGAAGGATGATAAGCCTATGCTAAGAAAACTCGGTCTTTCATGGAGTATGAGAAAAAGGTAGCAACTTATTTCACCAAGGAGAGGATGGGCTTCTTACACTCAGCATTTGGACTCATGTTGCCAATTGTGTGCAGTTACTATTTAAAGCCATAGGCTGTGCGTGTGTGTGTGTGTGTGTGTGTGTGTGTGTGTGTAGATGACAGCTAGGGGCAGAGTGAGCAGAGATTAAGAGGCGATAGAGTGACAGTGGCAGTTAATGAGTCAGCAGCTGGTGGAGGCAACGACTTGAAGAACTGGGCAGAGAAGCAGAAACTCTCATACCCTCTCTCCTTGCCAACCCTTTTGCAGAAGAGCATAGCTTTGCTTTACGTACCGTGGGCCTTCTTTTCTGACTTTTCCTTATCTGCAGGGAATCTTGGGACAGCGAATATGTAAGGGCCGTCTCAGAATTTTTGCAGACTCTGACTTTGCCACGATTGGTCTGCTCCTTACAAACACCTATTTCATTAGTCATGTGTTCCATTTTCTTTCTTAGTCCTCTCCAGGTCAGCTGTACCAGCACAGAGTATTCCTGAAGGCCCTTTTTGGCCATTTGAAGAGAAGCTTCTCTACAGACTCTATTCTGTGTACACTCACCCTTCCTATAATGGAATGCCAGCAATGTTGCCTGAGGCAGCCTGACACATGCAACAATATGTGTATTCATTGGAATATTAAACAGTGAAACAGGTCTGCAGCACAGGCTTTGTGATCTGTTGATCACAAGCCCATAGATTCAAGCTTCATCCCTCACCACACACCACCCTCTACCCCCAGAAAATGCATTTTATTGCGCATTTTGTGGCAAGATTTATGACAATTATCACCCAAATCCATAATTAGCAAGTGGTAACAGATAGGCAGATAGATGCACTTATAATGACATCTCTGACAGATTGACACCTCCCCCTTTAAAAATACCTGTAAGACTTCTCATTTTAAATGTGACCATGTTCCAACACAGTGTTGGCAAGCCTGGTCTCGTGTTCGTGGAGGGGGAGGGGGCTATAAAAGCAACGTGTCCTCACAAGCATGGCAGAGCCCATGCATAAACCATTTGGCTTTGCAATTAAAAACAGGTTTGGCTTCCCTCTGCATCAGTAAGACAACGTCAAAGCAACATTCATCCCGAAAATTTTCCCTTGTGAATTCAAATGAACTGTGAGTCTTGGGTTTCTCTTTGTTTGCATGTACTTGCCTTGAGAGCGAATTTTCGGAAGGGTTCTGTGTGTGTGTGTTTCTCGTTGGGTTGTGCCTCGATGTGTATGTGAGTCTCGGTGACACTTTCCATTCTGTGTTCCTTGGTTACGTGGTTAGCATTTTGGATCCATTCCGTCAGGCTTATTACTACACGTAAATTAACTCGCCAAGTCCGACCCTCTTGCCCTAGGAAACGACCAGTCATTCTGCGGATCTGCCCCAGCAGCTGACTCTCACAGACCAGACCCGAGTTTCAAAGATTCTGAAAAACTTAAACATGTTTACTACTAGGCAGTTTCGTAAACTCGACTACGAGGATGGCTAATTATATCTTTATCGCTGACACTCCTGAATGATACACTGAACTATTAGAGCCCACGTATGGGGGAAAATCACTGCTTTACAGCTAAAATCCTTCCCCTCACTGAGTTTAAATGAAGAGTTTAAAAGGCAACCCCAGTTGCAGTGAAATCGCCAATTTTCTACAAGATAGTTCACTTCCATTTTCCTTTCTCTCGTTCTTTTTCCCATTCGACTACACAGAAAAAAAAATTGCCCTCGTTTGAAGTGTTTACGCTTAAACTATAAGTTTGAACGTCCTGCAACGGAAGACATTACATAGTAGTTACACTTAAGCCATGAATCAAAACCCGTCAGAGCCCAGGCCACTGTGCCTATGAGGTGGTTTTAGTGACAGAACAGGTCACCAGCACTCAGGCCCACCCACTGATGTACAAGGAAAGCTCTGTATTAGAAACATCAGTTTTTCAATAATAATGATGATGATCAATATTAATGAAAAGAGAGAGACAGACAAAAAAACAATTAATCTCAGAGCAGTACACTTAATCTAAAAGCTATCATGCAGTGATTCTGCCCATATTTAATTTATTTGTCTCACCAAACTCCACTTAAGAAATTTTAGTTTATTCATGCTTCTTCGAGTGAAATTATCTTATCTCACACTATCACCCCAAAAACGGTTCTGTAACATAATTACCAAAATATAGATTGATTTTTTAATTGCATCATTTCGAAATCCATAATTTGAGATAAATATAAAACATTCGTATAATGTGTGAAATAAAAATATTAGCACAAAGTAAATAGAAATATACTAATATACACGATAGTAGGTGTAGTTGTACTGAAAATTTAAGAAAATTTTTAACCTGTTTTGTCCTATATCTATATGAAAGGATAGATGCATGCACATAATTTTATATTTCTTAAAAACAGGTTTTGTTCAGTTTTGATCTGTGGCCTCTGTGAATAGAAAAAGAGAAAACACATTTTTCTAAATATACATTTTTATTTTTGCTTTAATAAAGGAAATAAATTCCCTCGATTAACAAGGTATTTACAATAAATGGATATTTTCTATTTTCATTAATTACATGGATTGTAGATTTTTTATTGACTTGGGCTTCCATAGCTAGACTTGGTATTTCCTAACTTTTTACACAAAAGGCAAAATATAAGAAGCAACTTTAAATTCAGTCCAACTAAGACAGAGAAGTAAATTCAACTTTTAATGTCACAAGACTCACAGAATAATTTTGTAAAAAATAAAAACATAGATATAAAAATAAAGTAGGAATATATGTACGAAAATAAAGACAATTTAACGAGTATTTCTGTAACTTGAGAATCTCCCTCCACTTGCCAAAATATTGTTTCATATTGAAAACTTTTTGTAGTGATTAAGGAACTGCTACCCATTAATTCAAAGATTGATTAGAGAGGGGACAGAATCTATGTTTTTCATAAGCTTATAAATTTTACTAGAGAAGCTACTTTATATGAGTATATTCTTTATTAATTCAGTGTTAATAGCTCCATTTCCTCACAGTTACGTATGTGCAGTAAAAGAGAGAAAAGAATTAAAGGAGTTATCAGATCTTTAAACTCAAGTTTTCAAATGCCCAATAAACGACACAATTAAGCGATTAGAGAAGGTTTTGAGTTAGAGAAGGGTTAAATGATGAACAATTCGGAGCTCTTTTGGAATTCTGATTGTTAGTTTTTACAAGAGCTCCAAGAGGCCAAATGTGAAGGATTGCTTCTAGGAAGGAGTGGGTTGAAGAATCAGAAAGTTAATAATAAAAATTCTGAGATCTTAATCATAAGCTTCCATTTCAGTCAATTAAACATCCTCCATGTAAAGAAAAAATGTACACAAGTCATTATGTCATTAGACTAATTTGTCATATGCCTGAACTGAAAAATCCCATTGTTCAGTTTATTCCCAACAACTAGAATTGCATAGTAGTTTTTTTAAAAGAGTGTTGTTATTGTTTGGTTTTGTTTTTAAGCCATAATCTTTATCCCTATAGGTTGGAAAATTCGCTTTCCTGAACTTAACCATAAATCATATTTATGAGGAGGCTGTTTTTATGGAAACAATGAAATTAAAGCACCTGCATATTGGAACCACATCACTTCTACCGCTTGTACGTGAATAAGCAGGCAGGTCCTCTCTGTTCCTCCCTGTGGTTGAGTGCCAGGGACGACGGAGCTTACGAGTGAAATTCTGTCTCTCCGTTTTGTGTTTTCCGTCTCACGTGTCCTGTAAAAAGCACAGACTTACCACACAGGTGTGTGTTGGAAGTCGCTAGTAAAAATGATTTTAAAACATTCAGAAACTGCCAAGCTCTGAGAAAATGCTTATTAAAGACTAATAAAATTGCGAAAATTGAGGAAAAAACATCCCGTAAACTTTTTGTGCGCTTTAAGGAATTCGGTTTCGTCTCTGTCCACGTGGGCTCGGCTGTGGTGAACCAGGGCAAGAAAAACAAGCTC
>NW_011888830.1:5219783-5234655 GCF_000151845.1 Pteropus vampyrus
GATTAACAAGGTATTTACAATAAATGGATATTTTCTATTTTCATTAATTACATGGATTGTAGATTTTTTATTGACTTGGGCTTCCATAGCTAGACTTGGTATTTCCTAACTTTTTACACAAAAGGCAAAATTTAAGAAGCAACTTTAAATTCAGTCCAACTAAGACAGAGAAGTAAATTCAACTTTTAATGTCACAAGACTCACAGAATAATTTTGTAAAAAATAAAAACATAGATATAAAAATAAAGTAGGAATATATGTACGAAAATAAAGACAATTTAACGAGTATTTCTGTAACTTGAGAATCTCCCTCCACTTGCCAAAATATTGTTTCATATTGAAAACTTTTTGTAGTGATTAAGGAACTGCTACCTATTAATTCAAAGATTGATTAGAGAGGGGACAGAATCTATGTTTTTCATAAGCTTATAAATTTTACTAGAGAAGCTACTTTATATGAGTATATTCTTTATTAATTCAGTGTTAATAGCTCCATTTCCTCACAGTTACGTATGTGCAGTAAAAGAGAGAAAAGAATTAAAGGAGTTATCAGATCTTTAAACTCAAGTTTTCAAATGCCCAATAAACGACACAATTAAGCGATTAGAGAAGGTTTTGAGTTAGAGAAGGGTTAAATGATGAACAATTCGGAGCTCTTTTGGAATTCTGATTGTTAGTTTTTACAAGAGCTCCAAGAGGCCAAATGTGAAGGATTGCTTCTAGGAAGGAGTGGGTTGAAGAATCAGAAAGTTAATAATAAAAATTCTGAGATCTTAATCATAAGCTTCCATTTCAGTCAATTAAACATCCTCCATGTAAAGAAAAAATGTACACAAGTCATTATGTCATTAGACTAATTTGTCATATGCCTGAACTGAAAAATCCCATTGTTCAGTTTATTCCCAACAACTAGAATTGCATAGTAGTTTTTTTAAAAGAGTGTTGTTATTGTTTGGTTTTGTTTTTAAGCCATAATCTTTATCCCTATAGGTTGGAAAATTCGCTTTCCTGAACTTAACCATAAATCATATTTATGAGGAGGCTGTTTTTATGGAAACAATGAAATTAAAGCACCTGCATATTGGAACCACATCACTTCTACCGCTTGTACGTGAATAAGCAGGCAGGTCCTCTCTGTTCCTCCCCGTGGTTGAGTGCCAGGGACGACGGAGCTTACGAGTGAAATTCTGTCTCTCCGTTTTGTGTTTTCCGTCTCACGTGTCCTGTAAAAAGCACAGACTTACCACACAGGTGTGTGTTGGAAGTCGCTAGTAAAAATGATTTTAAAACATTCAGAAACTGCCAAGCTCTGAGAAAATGCTTATTAAAGACTAATAAAATTGCGAAAATTGAGGAAAAAACATCCCGTAAACTTTTTGTGCGCTTTAAGGAATTCGGTTTCGTCTCTGTCCACGTGGGCTCGGCTGTGGTGAACCAGGGCAAGAAAAACAAGCTCGGCCGTTATTTCACAATAGAGTGCTCACAAAGGACAGCGAAAAACAGCAGCTCGGTATTCACGAGGTCACCCACGAAGGCAGGCTCGTCTCTACCCTTTGCCATTATAATTCCAGATTTTTCACAGGCGATTAAAAATTATGCAGACTCGTCTCCTAGATCGTGCCCATGCTCTCAATGTTTAAATATGAATACTAACAGATGACATTGAAAATGGTCATTGAGCCTATTTCTGCCAGATATCTGGGCCATGAGGCAAGCGACTGAGTAGTCATTTTAACAACTGGTGTGGGAACATTTCATCTCTAGTGACTGTAAGGAGGATCAACGTTGCGTGCCCTTAAGAGTTTCTGACACTGTCGATGGGTATCTGAGAAGTTACGGTTTTACAAAGGCCAAAAGGAAAGAATTCTTTTCCTCAATTTTATGATGAGTAGAATGTTTAGCTTTTTTATTTAAACTGTATTTTAAGCTAGCTCAGCTAACCAGCTGAACTCTGCATGACGATCTCATCTCTGCGAATGAGTGAGTTTAGTCTCTCTTCAGTAGCCTGTTTTCAAACTTGCTTAAGCCTAAGAATCACTCAGGATGCTCATTAAAAATACATATTTCCGAGCTCTGTCCTAGATCTAAGGAATCAAAATCTCTCAAGAAGAGTCCTGAACATATGCAATGTTTTAAAACATCCCAGGGGCTTCTTATGATCAAGCAAGTTTGGGGAATCTAGCTTAATTGGAATAGATTTGATGTCGAAAAGAACAAAATGCCCAAGAAGCATAGAGAGAGGAATCTTTATTATATAGCCCCAAGAAGCACAATGATATCTTTCCTTGGAGACTTTCTTAGGTCTGGCTTATACATTTAGAGATAGCACAATAACCAGGGGTTGCTGTCCAGTTTGAGCATACACAAACACACACACGCAAACATTTTTAAAAGCTGTCAACAAAGCCTAAGGGAAGAAACAGCATAAAAATGGTAACTAAATAACTTCGAACATAGCAATCAAAAACTTGTTTAAATAAAAAGAAAATTATTCAATCACATAACGATATCTAATTATCTAGTAGCTACTTGGCATAGTAAATTTAATGTCATGCTAAGTAGATGAGAGGCCGAGCAGAATGTGTATCCATTTGTGTGGACATCTAAAGAGTGTGAATTCTAAAGACTAATTTGCTTTAACCGAGATAGAATAGTGCCATCATAAAACACAGTGCTTTCTTTTCTGGATTATTACCTCTGTATTGAAAATAACGTTTTTTTTATAAAGCCAAGAAATGCCAATACATGTAGCAGAAGAAAATGATTTTTGTTTCACATTTGGACTAAGGAAACTGTACCCAACTACACCACATACCACGATGATTAATAACGCTGATTTTTTTTTTTTTTGTAGAAAATATGAAATTATCCGGGCTGCTTATGCATTTGTTTACATAAAAAACAAGTAAAAAAAAAAAAGGCATGGGTTCAGTTGGGCCAATTCACACAAACTCCTTTCATATAATATCTCTTATAGGTCAGATGTCCCTTTCTGCCGCCCCCTCCCCTGTCTCCACTAGATACACAGAAAATTGAAGTCACGAGTGTACATGATCAAGTTTTCATCTCACCCTACAATTAATATCCTAGACATTTTTCCCAGAGAATTCTTCTGAATAAATTGCTACCACGATTAACCATAGTAATATTGGTTTTTATGTGTCAGAAAGGTAATAATAGTTAATAAATCAGCAGCTTCCTGTCACCTCAGCACAAACAAAGCAACTGAGGCCAGCTGGCCGACCTGCCCATACTCACGGGAGCTGGAAGAGGTTTCCACTGCAAGTCCGCAAGGCTGGTCACTGTTCAAGAATGACCCAGACCCCGTGGCAATCAGGGAGGGGACAGTAATCACCATAATTGCTAGTTTTATCTGTCTAGCCAATTAAATAATTGTCACTTCCATAAAACTTCACAAAGGAAAAGACCATAATGAATAATGTCATATGAACATCACAAAATGAAATTTCCACTTCGAGAAATTTTAGTGACAGTGGCAGCCTGTGCCACAGATCACTGCCTGCCCTTTCGCTTCGCCAAAATGCCCCGAGGGGATCCTAATAGCTAAAGGATATGTTTGCTTTGGAATCAGATACCTGGAACGGTTAGCAGATGACCTGAACACTCGGTGATAAATTCACCCTCGTCTGTTTGCTTATTTGTTACCCGTACATCGGGACTGGACATCCCCACTCAAACATGAGCTTTAAAATTAAAAAGCAAGAGTCTGGAAAATTGTTCAGATGATATTTATCGGTTGAAGTCAATGATAATACCTTAATTCTATTTCCAAATGGAGATTAAAAAAGGAGATATAGCTGCCTCTCCGTTTTTTTTTTTCTTTCTTTCTCTCTAGACAGAGACACTTTGAGAACTTCAGAGAGTCTCATCCATTGCGAAAATAAGGGTTACCTCTCAAGCTGCATCTGCCTCTTCCTCCCGCCCTCGGATGGGCTGCAGGAGAGAGAGAGACGGAGGCTAGACCGCAGCCCAGGCGCTCGCTCCTAGCCCGCCTCGTCCACTTATCCCCGCTCCCAGGCCACCTGTGGGAGCCGAGCAAGGCCACGCTGTAAACCCGCTGAGAATGTATAGGCGAGAACATCATTTCTCCTGGAATCCCCAGTGAAACAAACTTGGAACGACTCCAGTTGTTAGTTCTGTGTATGGGAACGTCGCAGCTCTAGGACAGGGGAAGCCTCAATCAGATGGGGGACCCAGCACCTCATTCTCTTTTCTCGGGCAGCAGAAGAGCCCAGCGAAGGGCAGCCACACAGCGTCTGGAAGGGGGAAAGCCATCCCACTGCTGCTGAAGAACCCACGTGGAAAAGAGGGCCCGTCTACCTGCTGTCACTCAGACATCAAGTGTCTACTGAGAACTTATGACTGTCGGAGATTGCCCAGACGGATGAAAATCAGTGTAAGATACGGTCTGGCCTTCGGGGAGTTTATAATCTCCACAAGTAGACAAGACTTAAACACGAGAATGGCTTTGCCAAGAAAAGGGACGCATGAAAAGTATACAAATTCAGCATAACTATAGCAGTAAAGACATCCTACAGGATTTCTGGGAGGCGAGGGGGCGGGGGATGACAGGCTCCTAGGATGATGGGAAAGAAACCATAGATCGTGAGCAGTTGACAATGTGAGGAAGTTTGGAGGTAGGACAATAATTATTTCCGATGTTAAGAATTTACCCTGACATCTCATTCTTCCTGACGCTCCTTAATTCATTGGAGATACTCTCTAACCAGCGAAAAACTGAGGGGTGAGATCATCTTCATAGAAAGTAGCAATAGAAACAAACGTTAGAAGATTTTGTTGTTGTTGTTAGGTTTTTAATTTGTTCGATTTGACTTATTCCATCCCTGTAGAAATGTTTGGGGTTGAATTTGCTGACTTCTGTGCTGAGGATGAGGCAGAGGTGTTTAAGAACTCCTGAGCACACCGAATAATTATGCTCTGTTTTTCTTTGTATACCATTCCAATATTACAGTAATGGGAGTTCTAACAAGTCAGTGCAGATTCACAAAAACAGAGTTAATGAAGAAGTGAAGGCTACATTCAACTTGTCATTTTTTTTAAAAGTTCCTTTGTTGTGTCTAGCTATGTGAGCCCAAACTTTCTCCACAATCCTTAGTAACGTTACTTGTTACTAACATAGATATAATGTGTTCTGACCATTTATCCACCATACGTTTTTCACAATTCAGCACTGATAGGAATTGTTGTGTCTTTAACCCGCGGCAGGTAGAAACCTACACTCTGGCAGCCGCCTACAATGCATGGGTTACCAAGGTCGTTCCACTGGCTATCACAACCTAGAAGAGCTGACTTCCTACAGGGAGAGAAAAAGAGGGGGCAGAGGAGAAAGAGAGGGAAGGACGGCGAGAAGAAAGGGAAGAGAGACCTGCGGGGTGGGGAGAGAGAGAAGGGAAGAGCAGTCAGCCTGTATTGTCTTAGAGCTCTGTCTTGGCTTGTCACAGAGAGATTTCTCTCGACTGAAATAATAGCGCAATAAAGCTATAGAATCGGTTACTTCAACAACAGGCCTCCCGCCCACACAACTCTGCCATTCCAACGTCTTGCTCGTTTTTCCTGTTACATTACGATGACCGGTCTCTTCGTCAAGTCTCAGTTTGACTAACTTATTGCCATGGGCGACTAGTTGGTCAATCTTCATCTCGTTTAACAAAAGCAGTGAAACGGCCCTGTCGTCTTTACTGCTCTCACAAGCTCAACCAGACACTCTAGGTGATCGGCTGTGTCCGGGACGTGGGGCCTTTAGGACCACAGGCTCTTTTTCTGTAGTCCTTCCTACAGGGATGTGTTCTCAACTTAGACACTAACATGTTCCTTTCTACCTGCCGAACGTAGTTCTGAGAGTCTTGCCCAGACCCACTTATCCGTCATGACTCAGTGACGTGGGTGCTACGTTTACCCCGTTCTGTAGACCAGAACATTAGGGCACAGGAAAGATAAGTGAGATGCCCAAGGTCACACAGCAGGTGAGTGGCATAGCCAGAATTGAAATCCAGGCAGCTCGAATGCAGGTATACACTCTTGACTCCTATGGGTCCACTGAAAACCTGCAGGGACGTTGCTTAGCAAACGCCTGTTGCAGACCACACATTTGTAAAATCTGATGCAGTAAAAACTGTAAATATAAGAGTTATAGGGAAAATGGCAAATGGGATCGAGGAGTAATTTCCCATAATCCGTCATTAAATTCCGAGACTCCAAATCTATATGTCAAATTTTCCACGTCTGAATCCTCGTATGAACAAATATCTCTCATATCCAAGAAGCACTGAGCCCCCGATTCCTCTCCCATGTAATGGAAATGACACTCTCCTGCCTGGTCGGATTGCTGTGAGAATTAACAGAATGTGTGCCAAACCGCTAGCATCGAGGCCAGTCTACAATAGATGACCGAGAAGTGGCGGCTCCTGTTTATGTCCCGCTATTATTGGATACCGCCCCCCTCCCTCCGGCCATCCTCCTCACTGTTTTGCACTTAGGCACCTACTCCCACCTCAGGAAGCAGGTGAATGTCCCCACCCACCCATCAGGACCAACCACGGCATTGCGAAATGATCACCGTGAACAGAACTCCAGTTGGGGAATGGGGAACACACAACACCAGTTCTCCCTGGACTTCATGATCGGCTTTGAAAGGAAGCGCTTGCATGTGATGGTGAAAGTTGCTTTGGGAAGATCTGTCAGAGCGGATGCAGAGATGCAAGCTGGGAGAGGCACGCTGACTGAAGGAGGAAAGTTACAGTAATTAGATAAGGCGCATCCAGGTACATGTACGATTCAGAAACTTCTTCCCTCGTGGGTTTGGGGAACCATCCGAGAACTTCTGCTGCGTTTTCTTCCCCTCTGTCTGATCATCTCTGCCCCGCTCCTGCCTGCAGGGGAGAGCGGGCAGCCCAAACACGTGCGGGGGCGTGGCTCCCAGATTTCACTGGAAGCGCGTTTGCAGGTGCTTCTCCCATTGGTCTGGCCACGGCCTCACTGTTCTGCTTCTGAAACACAGCTGGGGTCCTGCTTTCAGGGGTCACAGAGGCCACTAGGTTCCAGGAGCAATCAGAGGGGGTGTTTCTCATGCCATGACATGTAAAGTTAATAATTCCAGTGCAAATGGTAACAGGTCACACCTAATCCGATTCACACGTCCTGACTTCCGGCCACCACTACCACTTCCTACGCTGAGAGAGAGTTTCACTTAAGTAGCTGTGACAACATTGGTGTGATAGGGAGGCCCTACACATCTCTGTGTGTCTTTGTCTTCCTTTGTGCATTGCCGTGTCTGATTTGTATGAGTCTATATATACGTGTGTCCGATACATGTGTGTCCATCCGTGTATGTGTCTGTGTGAGCCTGAGGGCGTGTCTGTCCATACGTATGTGTGCGTCTCTGTGTATCTCTTTGTAAGCTGCGTCGGCGTGTGTTTGCGTATGCCCGTATGCTGTGGCTGTTTGTGTCTGTTACATTTGCGTGTTTCTGTGAGTGTGCGTATCTGCGTGTATGTGCGTATGTGCATGCACAAGGATTATGCAGAAATAAACGCAAATTCATCCCAGGGGACAACGTTTCTGTTTAGGGACCAGCCCTTAATACACATTCGAACTATGGGTGGATGCAAACGTGGCCCGAGCGAGGTAGAAAATGAGAGCAGAGAAGAAAAAAGGGAAAGGAGAATGGATGAGCCGTAATGGAAAGAGCCGGAGACCCATCCTCCGGCGCTTTAGCTGCAGCGTCTGGTGGATGCCGCTGCCAGCCCCTTTCGGGCAGAGTTTGAAGGGAGCCGGTGGCTGGGGCCACGGGCATTCCCGCCTAAGAAAGGCCGTGCTCGGGGACAGAGGCGATCCCCTACTTTTCCCCATAGCACGGAAGACGCGACAGCGCATGAACCCCACAAAGAGCCGTGTTCATAATTCACCAACGGATCACCAGAAAAAGGCACTGGCCTTTTTCCCAAAGCGAGTATTATTTCTTTAGTCCAGCCAACATCTTCTAATATAAACTAGGTAAACAATGATATCTGAGGTCGGAAATACCAAGCACATGAGTCTCATATACATCCTACAAAGAAATATTCTACAGGAAATCCTTGCAAAATTGTAACACTATTAACGTCGGATAAAGAAACGCGCATGAGACTAACGAAGAAACATCCAGGCGACAGGACGAAACCTTGCAGAGTGGCTAACTCGAATGCAGTGTTCATTCAGAGCAGCAGTCACCACGTGGACACAAGTGAATAGTGGTTAATTGCCACTTACTTTTACAGGTAAGCTTTAACTTGACACGAGAAGCCCGAAGATACTTAGGACAACTGCTGGCGGTCTCAGAAGAGGGACGCATTCTGATACACCTAGTGCCTTTACTTTTTGAAATTTGATAGAAGAAATAAGGCGACACCTTGAGAAAACCTCCAATCGCGAAGCTTTTGGGAGAGACTGGAATGGCTTAATTAGTGATCGATTCACTTTTGGCTAGAAATACCTTCTTAAAGAATCTTTGGATTTGCTAGCTTGATGAAAGCTTTTACATAACGATTTTGATCTCGTTATAAAACTCATACTCGGGGTGGTTTTTCTAGACAGTTTGCTCTTCTGGTCCTCAGATGCCGTCAGCGGAAATCGGAGCTGTGAGCTCTCGCATTCACGTCTAGTTGGACCAAGAGAGAAGGCTCGCCCTCACGCACTGAGTATCTGTCCTTCCCTCAGGCTGCCGGCTCAAGTCCAATCATCGCTTGCCCTTGGACCAATAAGGGGAAGCAGAGAAATGCTACATCTCATTGCCTCAGATGAAGCAGTGGACCTTACAGGGGAGAATGAAGTCAGCTGCTCCTTTGTCACCTGGGGGAGCGGTGAACACAGAAATAATTAGGATCTTTACGAAGGAATATGGAGAAATAGGTGTTGGGTGGATGATGAACAGAATCCACTCTAGTGAATTATTAAAGTGACATTTCCATTTTTTAGTCTACCTGCTTTCTCCTTAAAGCATTGTTTGCAGGTGATTGTTGCAATAAAAATTGTGACAACATTCTTCATAAATTTTTGAAAATTTCTTTTATGACTCCGTTATTTTAACTTAAAATCAAGCACCGAAATGTTTCAACGTTTCATATGAAACCTAGGAAAGGTGATGGGAGTTCCTATAAAACCACATTTTATTAAGAGAAATCAAGTTGGACTGTGAACAGATTTCATTTTCCTAAAAGGGAAAGGAAATTTAATGTAGTAGATCTATTTGATAGAGAAGAAACACATAGAGTAAAATTGAGAACATGATAACAACGGGAAAAATATCAGGCTAGAAATTAGAGGACTTCTGTTTTCAACCCACGTCTACCCTAAGAAATGACGTGTCCCTGGGTAACTCATTTATGAACAGAACTAAATGGGAGGCTGCAAACTGGCCTCACACAGATCTGGCCTTCCATGCGATGTCTTTTTCTTTCTTTCTTTCTTTTTTTTTTTTTTTGCCAGTGCCTAAATAAGGTCTGACTATCTCTCAGATAGTTAGATACCCCTGCTGTTGGGAGCATAGTAACAGAGCTTCTGAGAACAAACACAACCAACCACCAAACTCTAGGTGTTTCATATGCCATGAAAATATGCTCGCAGGGTATATCCCCAGAGCCAACAAAGAGCTCTCGCGTTATCGACATATCAAGAAATGAATGTCTTGTTTCAGAATTACTGCTTGCAAGCTGTAGTCTCAAGATTGCTTAGTAAGTCGAGTCAAAAGTCTTTTTATTACCCTGTATCATAGGACCCAGATCTGTTAAAAGAAAAACCTAGCATAGTGTCTTAAGGGGACAACTTACAAATTGACGACTCTATGGGTTTTAATTTCACCTCACGTTGGAATAGAATGAAATCCGTCCTTCTTAATAGCCCACATGCATCCCAGAAATGGAAATGACCACGGAATCAGAATGACTGTCCATTTGTACATGTGGATGCCTCTTCGACTCAGTTTACCTGCGGAATAACACCTGACTCAGTTCGATCGAGTGATAGTAGAACCTCTGTCTAGCTGGGAAATACTCTCTTTTCAAAGAAGCACTGCCAACCACAGCTCCTATCAGCCCATGAAACACGACTCCCTCGTGCACGTCTCAGAGCCCAGCCAGCCGAGGTGATGCGTCTTCCTTTTCATCACTCAGAACTCATTCGTCGGGATTAGAAGTTTCTGGCACATCTTGAACATTACATAATCATATGTCAGTACAGAAGGTTTTAGCTTCTTGTCACTGTTCGTGCTAAGGCATCCTCGGTGTTGTAATATCACTGATATCTCCGAGAGATAATCCGAAGACGTCTACTGGCTATATAATTTGTCAGATATTAATAAAGACTGGAGCTATCCGGAAACATACAGTATTTTTTTGTTGTTGTCTTTTACTGATAGTGGTTTTGATAAGATTTAAAAGTAGCCTCAGGTTTAGCTTCCTCAAATGTGTGTGTGTGTGTGTGTGTGTGTGTGTGTGTGTGTGTGTGTGTGTTTAAAACAAGTGACTTAAAATGCCAGATGTGCTCATCTGTAACTATGAGCCAAAGACTTGCTACACTCTCTGACTTTATGGTCAGCTTTGACTGTTGCTTGCTCTTGCTGTGAAAAGTTGCCATTCTCAATGCGATGGTCCTCGATGCTGGGGAGTATAACGAGAGCCAATCTCAAGGAAACCCTCAGGCAGGTCCCGTGGAAAGTCTGCAAGGTGTGCATCCGTTAGCAGGTGAAACAGCTTCTGAGGACCCTCATTCACTTCCTTTTTGAAAACTTAGCAATTTAATAGAAAATGGCACATAAATTCTGCACAAAATTCTGATTACTTAAATGTACTTGATTGCTGCCAGATCCTGAAGTTTTTCCCAAAACGTGATTGGGAACATGAACAAAAGTGATCTATTTGACCAACTTCATCAATCAGTGCAGTAGAATTTGGCAGGCATTGATCTGTTAGCTAATCCAAATAGTTAAACTTATTAAGTAAAATCATTTACGCAGACGCAAAGATAGAACAATGGGAATCATTATAAAAAATGTAATTATATCTAGGGCCCAAACACCTGAAATAAGTTTCCAAATCTGCCACTTACTAGACAGTGACTTATCTTGGACAAGTCCTTTTACTTCCCCAGCCTGTTTCCTTATCCGTAAAACTGAAAGAATAATAATGACTCTCTTACCTGTTTCACAAGGCTCCTGTGAGAGTCAAATGGTGTAATGTCTTTGAAAAGATTTGTATGAAGTAAAGTACCCTTCAAACATGAATGTTCATTGCTAAGCAAAAGCAACACTACCTGTAGAGATCTCATATATCAAATGCAGTGGCCAGCTCTTGAAATTATCAAGACCGTGTTCGTTTTAAGATAGATTTGATCGATTTCAAATAGTGCTGTAGATGAAGATGTTGTTCTTACGTTCATTTACAGAGAAAAGTTTGAAGTTATCTAGAAGCTAATGATTGAAGCGAAATCAATGTTGGCATCAAAATGAGAGCATTCATTTTTCTATTTAGTAGCTTTAAGCCTAATGAACACGACTACTTCTTTCTAAGTTTTTCTTAAGCACCATTAGAGCTCTCATTCTTGAGGACTAGTGGAAAGCTGAACATGCTGAAAACATCGTTCTGCCCTCTCCGTAGTTCCTGACTCCCTACATTAGCATAAATAACATCCCTGGATCCATAATTTGGCTCCATCTCTCTTCAAAACCTTCCCGTATTCTTCTCGTAGCCCTCGAATCCGTGCGTCTAGTTCGTAAGCACAGCTCTTTACCATTTCTTCATAGCTAAGTTCCTTTGAGACATTTCCACTTTGATGGTCCACAAGGATCTCGAAATTAAGAAAACCATAAACCTGTCATCTCTTCCTCTCATCCCCTCCCCCACCCCTCCTGACACCTGCAACTCTTTCTAGTTGTCTGTCTTTGGACATGCACGGCCATCCATGCAGCGGCCAAAACCAAACCCTGGCAATTGTCCTTCCCCTACCCTTCCTTGAGATTTACTGATTTCTGCTAATTCTGTATCCTCTCCACCTCCTCAATTCATACACTTCCATTAATCTCTATGTTCGAAACCTAGGGTCAGCCTAGCCATTGCATAGATGACTGAATCTGTACCATTCTAACTATGCTCCCCATGTTCAGTTTGCCTCGCTCCAGTCCATGGCCCATCCTGTAACCAGAGTAATCCCTAAAAGGTGCAGACTAAATCCTATCAATCCTTGGCTCACAAGCATTCACTGGCTTCCCATTTCCATCTGCGAAGGAGATCTAAGATGAACTATGCATCCGTACTCCTTCACATGCAGCCAGGGAGGGCCTCCCTCGCCCAGATCACACCCTCTCCTTCCTTCGAGCCTCGACGTAGATGCCGAGGTATCCTGGACTATTCCCCTATGAACTCTCTTCCAAAAATTGACGGATTAGCACCCCACACTTAGCCTGATAGAACGTTCTCCCACTCCCTTGCAGTTAGTTGCTTCCCCTGCTTACACACCCTAGCAGCTTGAAACCTCCTTCAGAGCAGGACCAGAGTTTCACCACGTCGTCTCAGTTACTCTTGCTGCTTGGTATACAGCGCACTCTCAAAACATAAAACACCCAATTTTCTTGCCTTCTGCACGTACTTTTCTTGGTATTGCAAGAGCCTACCTCTCCTGCCCTGTTGGATGTGGTGACTCGTGTTTATTTCAGGAAATCTTCCTAAATTAATCTACTCTAATCAATTCTTATTCTGCATCCCTTCTCCATGTATTTATGAAATGGATGTGTATCGTTTTCACCTTTCGGAGTGTTGTCAATAAATGCTGTGAGGCAGATGCGCGTGTTTGTAATGTCTCCCAACATGGACTTAGAACTCCTGGGGGAGCACCGCTCCCCTTTAATCTTCAGTTACCCCTGAGTTCAGACACTCACTAGAAGTCAGATGAGGCTCGTGAAGTCCCTTTAGGATGTGCCACCATGCCTTTCAGTGTTCACGTCCCAAACTCCTGTGAGCCATGGCTCATCGTGCATCTTTTGCCTTTCCCCCCTTCCCACCCCCGTGACACTGCCAGACTGTTCGTTATGTTTCCATCTAGCAAGGAGCCACGGTGGTTATTGGCGGGGGGCTGAATGGAATGCGTCCTACTAAGAGCCAGTCAGGACTTGGAGACCAAAGACGTGCTTTCTCACTAATCAAAAGCTCCTTCTTTTATGTTAGACCAGCCATTTCCAACACTTTAGTTTTTATTTTCTTTTTTTATTGAAAATTATATTGGGGTGCCATTGATTAATAAACCCAAGTAAGTTTCGAGTGTACAATTCAGCAGTATGTCGAATACATAGTGCATCGTGTGTTTGCCTCCCAAAATTAGATTTCCTTCCGCCACCAAATATCGACCCTTCTTTTTTCATCCATTAAGAGAAGGATTTGTAAGATTTCTACTAGTACTACACAAGGGTATATTACAAAAGTCGTGATAACCCAGGTGACTGATCTGACAGTCAATCCATGAGAGTCTAAAGTGACAAAAATCTTAATGTTATAAACACGTTATGAAATAAGGAGGGTACAAAGGACGCAGTTAGAGTATCAAAGATCTTAGTTTTCTATTCCTACAGTCTGTGCCCTTAGCATAAATTTTCTTAGGTAATGTCATTACAGTGCTTCCTGTGTAGAAGAAATTCGAATGGCCCTCACCAGACTAGCAGAGCCTTCCCAGAAGAGGAAAGATCTAGAATTAAACAGAGAAAACATTCGAGCAAGCACGAAAACTTTCTCAGAAAGTATACTACTCTGATCCTCATCGTCTCATTGGTTTATTTTTGGAGTAAAGTCCATATTTAATTAATTTGTTTAAACTATTTTACACAAAATGTCCAGTAATTGATGTCCAGTAATTGAGATAAACATGTGTATGAGGAAAGAGGTAGATAAGGAAGCTGACCTAAAAAATCTGTGAAGTTAATTCCATTTTCTTTGGATTTGATACAGTCACTGTGGTTTGTGTCCAAATGTTCTTTTATTGCAACAGATATACCCATGTTAACGTCGGAATTATCACAAAGAGATTGGTTATCTTACGTTAGTAATAATATTTCAGTGATAAATACAGCTTGTAAAAAATACGTGGGTATAGATAATATAATATAAATATGACTTAGGGAAAGAAGTTTTCAAGATCTACTTTTTATTACAAGCTGAAGTATTTGCAAATTTTAAAAATTACTAGAACCATACTCATCCTAAATCACTTTGATCTTTCTTATGTTCGTGTATTTGTATTTAATAATTGTCATATTATTTTCATTTTTAATCTACACAGTATTTAGTAATAGTATAGATAGCTTATATATCTCCTAATTTGGAGGTGTTTGGATAGCTTAAAATAAACTTCAGGGCCTCATAGACAGTTCTGCTATAAATACCTTTATTCAAATTTCTCTTCTGTACACATTTATACCACCGATTTATAAATGCCACCGTGGCAGTCAGATATGAACACACATTCCCTGTAGCCCCCAGCCTTCAATGATTTTTTAAAAAGACTCTTTGTTTTGCTAGATTAATTAGCCTGGGAAGACACCTAAAATTTGTACAATTTTATTTATTTTAATCTCGATGGGACCGTGTATCATTCACCAGGATCTTTTACCTCTTCACCCAGATGATAGAAACCCACAGAGCTGTGTCCAGGTGCTGTGTCAGGACCGAAGGTCGTAAAGATGAGCAAGGCGCCATCTCTGGTCTCAAAGAGCGTGCAGGGTCACGAAGGACACAAATATAAAAATAAAGTCGCAGCGAAAAATAAGTCATATCCAGATGACGGAATATTATACAGCAATAAAAAGGAACAAACT
>NW_011888830.1:5236000-5240646 GCF_000151845.1 Pteropus vampyrus
GTCACGAAGGACACAAATATAAAAATAAAGTCGCAGCGAAAAATAAGTCATATCCAGATGACGGAATATTATACAGCAATAAAAAGGAACAAACTTCTGACACGTGCAACAACATGGAGCAATTTCAGAAGCACGATGCTAAGCAGAAGAAGGCAGACTCAAAAAGCTGTATGCTGTATGGTTCCATTTACATGATAATCTGGAAAAGGTAAAACTGTATTAACAGACAACAGATCAGTGGTCTCCGGGGAACAGGAGAGAGGAAGAGGGCCGACTAGAAAGTGCAGGGCGATGCAAGTGTCCTGTAGCTTGACCGTGGTGCTGACTTCATGACCGTGTGTGTTGCCACATGCATAGAGCTGTACCCCTCAAAAAAGGATGACTTTTACTAAATATAAATGGCATTTGAACATGACCGACTCTAAAAAGCGCTAAGCGAAACAGCGTAGGATATTTGATAAGAGTAAATGTTCTCCGATCGGACCGCTAGGATTTGATTTCCACACCCCCTGCCGACTGTCAGCCTACGCGGCTAGTTGACCACTCTGTGCCTCCACCTGCTGACCCTGAAGATGGGTGTAAGTAGCAGTGCCTACTGCATGGTTCGTTAGGATAGCTGACCACTGCGAAGTATCTGAAGTACCATAAGAGCTCCATAGATATTTCTTTTCTTATTTGAAAGCTACAAGAAAATAGTGAACACTGTCCAGTGGAAAATGAGCAAATGACCAGAGAAGGCCATGCATGAAAGAAGGAAGACAAATGCCCGTTAGTCCCAGAAAGAGAACTGGGGTCTAATTACTGCTCACAGAAACATAAGTGAAATATAAACATCACTTTCGTTTACGCCATAAGCAAAATTTTTCTCCTTCTTTCATTCTTCATTTTTTTTCAGAAAGAGTTGAAGTGACTCTTTTGAAACAAGTACTGTCATGTTGCTGGTAGACACATTCACAGATCTACTGTTATCGAAAGCAACTTGCGTGTGTACCAAGAGGGTACGAAAGTATTAAAACTCTTCAATCCAGTTACTTTACTGTAAAAAGTTTTTTTTTCTTAACAAGTATCAGTAAAGCTCAGAGGGATATATGTGCAAAGTCATCTATTGTGGTGTGCTTATAAGAGAGAAAAATGGCAACTCCCTATTAGAGAAAAGGTTGAATAAAATTTCATATATGCATCCTGTTTTGTAACCACGCGCACAGACCAATGCTTTTGGAAATCACTAACAGGGCACAGGAAGAAATGCAGCCAAAACACAGACTTTTTGGAAGGGTCATGATCTGGCTCCTGAAGAAAAATAGAAGTTGCTCAGGTAGGGAAAAGGGGGAATTACATTCCAGGTAGGCGTGTTAGGTGCAGAAAGGCCAAAAACCCAAGTACTCTTACAGTGGCCTTGGAAGGTCGGATACTCCAGAGCACTTAGAGTATAGAGTTCACAGGAAGAGGTGCTAAGACACAAAGCAGAAAACTAGCCATCACCAGTTTTTAAAAGATCTAAGTGCCATAGCTAATTGCAAACCATTAGAGCTTTTAAAGAAGTCTTAGCCCAATTCTTTTACATTAAATGACACCTCTGGTGAGCATTTCCCACATGGAATTAGATATAACAAAAATTACCCTAAAATTAATAGCAGGGACCTCCCCCAAGTTCAGTATACTAACCACCAATTACAAATACGGCAAGATGCACTCTGATTTAAAGCATCTCGTAATAGACTTGCAAATGCTTGTAGAATCCATCCTCCTCACCGAAGGGCAAGTCCATTGTTGCCATCACCTGTTTTTTTTGTTGTTGTTGTTTGTTTGTTTGGGTTGGACGCTTTTCTTAAAAAGGCTTGTTTCCTCTACTTTGATCTGTTTTTCTACCTTCTGGATTGTTTTGTCCCACTTTGAGAAGAGTTTAGCTCCTGGGCATGTTTAAATAGTATTTTGTTTACTCTCGATAGTTTAATCAGTTAAAGCTTGTAACATCTGGAACCCTAAATCAGCAATCCAGGTAAAGTGAGCCACCCCCCCCTTCGCTTTTCAATCTTTGAATCATCGTTTTTGCAAAATGTCAGTCACTGCTTCAAAATAGTAATCAAGGCTCGGAGTGGTTACACCCTGAACAAAATACCGTCTCCTTGGCCAAACTTTTATCAGAAGGCGTTGCAGAAACTCATTAAGTCCCTTGAGTCAAAGATCCAGGTGAATCATTCTGAACCTCCACCCAGTTCACCTTTTTCCTCTGGTAGCAATTAATTATATTTTCCCCTTTTCCCACTCCCACCTGCACTAACACTCAGCCACATGTCCCACGGGGCCGCGCATTCTCGCTGTGAGTTTACGAGCTCGTATAAGGTTCATTTGCTCGGCACTCGGGGAGAGATAAGAAATGAAATGTCTATAGCTTTCTCTACTGCATGCCCGGCAGTAGGAAAACGGAAAAAAAAAAAACAAAAAACAAAAAACTTAGTCCTAAAAGGCATGTAGCTTAATCTTAAACAGCATTCACTATTTGACTTCATGTTTTAACTTCTTAATGAAAAGAATGTAAGGCGAACACGCTCCATGAAAATAATCAAGTGATAATGTGCGACCTTATTAATTATCCGGGTAATTAACAGAGCCTGCTTTATTAGCCTCAGTCCGAGTATAGGCTCAGTGAGTCTTAGAACTGCAAGAGAACTCACAGGAGTGCCTGGGCTCTGTGGTTCATCAGACTGGGTTGAAATACTAGTCTCTCGCTTACCGGCAGTGTGACTCTGAGCAAGGTGTCCCCACAGAACCACGAGCTCATCTATTGGACCGTACCTGCCTCCGCCGGCCGTTTTGGGGGTTCACTGTAACACACACTCAGTGCTAAGCAGAGCGACTATTCCTTGGGAGGTAATAAGGCAACAGTAACGAACAGCCTGATAAGACTTACTGTTCTAAGCATTCTACCTAAATTCGCTCACTTATCCTCTCGACGACCTCATGACGGAGACACCACCGATGTCCTATTTTACAGGTGGGGAAACCGAAACACAGAAAGGTGACTTTCTTTATTCAAGATCATGAAGATAGGAATTGGATAAACTGAATTCGAACCCGGAACCCATGCATTTAACCACAATGCCTGGGAATATATCCTTTATTCTCCTTAAAGATTAAGGAGAGGGTTAACTGACAACCCCAGAAATTCAAAGTCACCGTGAAGGTTAGTATCGAGGTGGAAGCTAGGGCCCTAATTCCATTCTAGCATAATAAAGATAAACAAAAGACAGAACAAAGCTGGGTAAATGTAGGTGGTGGGTTTTGAATAAGAAACTAGAACGTTTCACTACTACTTTGGATAATGAGGAGTGCAGTTACGGTGACTGATTAGTTGGCAATGACCAGTTTTGAAGTGGCTGTTGGGTCCTTATCCTATTAACAGTCAGATCCACAAGGCTCTAGAAAGAGCCTGTTCTAAGAGCTCTAAGGGGAAAGTCATCTCTGCAGCCAGCCCTTGGGTTCAGAACACTCTAGAACAGGCACAGCTGGGTTTGGCCTCTGCATCCCTCTTTCTTCCCGGCGTCCCTTCCTCTTGCCCACCATCCATTCGTGCACACCGTCCACTGGTAAAGCAATGAATCCGTGGAAGGGAGGGTGACGGGGGAGGCGATGCAGCCTAACCGGTGACGGAACCCCTAAAAGCCAACTCACAGAAGCAGCTGCCCGCTTCTCTCCGTGCCATTTGTAGACCCAAGCAAAGCCTTCTCAGCCTGCCAGCCTTTCCAGGTCGTGAACACACTCACCGCGCGTGCTTCAGCCCCAAATCCACAGAGATTTTCCCACACCCACCCAAATAGCTACACCGGCCAAGGAGCCCAAGGCCAAGGCAGTGAGGCAGAGCCAGCTGTGCTTGAAGAGATGGGAGGTGTGTGGATTCGTTATCTGTGCCTCACCAGCTCCTGACCTGAGGCAAGAAGAGGCAAGGAAACCAAACGTTGCAGCTCTCAGAAGGGAAGACAATATAGGTCAGTGAGATGAGAGCAGAGACTCGTCGTCCTTAGTTGAACTAATCAGCGATGGGGCTGCTAGGTGTTGAGAGTGATTCATGTCTATCACAGGGAGAACGTGCTAGCACGTGAAGGACAGTGACAGTTAGCGTCCATCTGCCCAGGCGCCAGGCCTTCTTCTGAAGCCCTCCGCGGAGCATCTGATTCCACATCCTTGCCACCGTCCGTTCAGGCTGCTGCCGTCGGCCCCAATGTACAGGTGTGGAAGCTGCGGGGAGGAAGGTTAAACAGTCTTTCCCCAGCCGGCCGAGCAAGTGGGGGACACGAGACTCAACCCCAGCAACCGGAAGTCCGAGCCCCTGTCCTAAGCTCCCCCACCACGAATAATCAGAAGCAGGGCGTGGCAGCCTTTTCCCATGTAGAGCCAGTGAGTAGCCCTCAGGCCTTGCCGGCCAAAGGGCTTTGCTGTCTTCCAACAGGAACTTCGCTTAAGGACACTGAAATTTGAATTTCATTCTATTTTTATGTGCCATGAAATGTTCTTTTGATTTTTTTTTTTTTTCCCCTCGACCATTTAAAAATGTCCAAACCGTTCTTAACTCACAGGCCCCATGAAAACAGGCAGCGGGCCATGTTTGGCTCACTGGCCACAGATTATCGACCCCTAGATCAAAAGGA
>NW_011888830.1:5242996-5245211 GCF_000151845.1 Pteropus vampyrus
CAAGGAGGTACAAAACCCCCAGGACGAACCTCCGCGAATGAGAACAACCGCATTTTATCTTATTTAATCAGGTCGTGTGTGTGAAATGCTACTTCGCTTAAACCACCGCAAGCAGCTCTCATCACCACCATGAGCCTCTGTCTCTGCTACTTACTGAACACTGTTTCTGGCACCATGCCGTCCTCTAATCATTTCTGCTCCAGGGGCATTGGCTGCAGCGGGTGAAATGTACATATAGGATGCTGGCAAAGACGTGGGAACTATGGCTGCGTGGGCCAAGGAGAGCCGTGACTTGGTTCTAAGTCTCGTTGCCTCATTTTCTCAGACCCTGGCCGTTTTCTTCTCAAAAGACCTGTGGGCAGGTAGCATCAGAAAGTTTGTCATTTATCGGCTGCCGAATCAGCTGAGCATGACTCAGTTATCTGATTCTCTGTTTCAGGGGACTGATGGGGTACGTTCTCAGAAGGGCATGACAATTCATCAGGAAAAGTCGTGAGCTATTGTTCCCAGAAGATGCCTTACTTGTCACATCTTGAGATTTCCGTGTCACTGGAGTCAGACGTCAGCAAGAAGGATCCTGGGCCTTTGGGGAAAAGAAATAGGCTCGTTGTCGTTTTTAAAGGGTGTTGATATGCGATCAAATCATCGTAGCCCAGAAAATTGTAGCAATTAAGTATCTCAGATGGACATGTTTGTACCAAGTGCAGATCCTTCCAGGTGCTTAGTTGGGGAAGAGCTTTGCCAGCTTCCCGAGCCAGCTACCTACCATAAGTGGAACAAAACTGTCGATTCAATTTAATTTTTTCCTGGAATCGAAAAATTATTCAATGATGAACCTACTGGCCCAGCTAATTTCTTGATTTGGTTGTAAAATCAAGCACTTTAAAGAGCGAATCGACAGATTCTAGGACACAGAATTCTGGTGGCGGTTGTTTTTTTCTCTAGGAAATCAATCGAAGGCAAAAATGGGAAGCAAACAGAGTTTATCTCTACACATCCCACCTCTAAGCTCCGACACTATTGTGTTCTCATCTGCCCTCCCTGTACCTACCTCTTCCGAAGTCACATTCACGCTTTCAGATTCTCGTGGTTAACGTGAGTAAGATAATGCTAGAGTCCACATTCTCTTTCAATACCACGTGCTACTTTAGTGTAAGAAATTACAGTAACACTTAACCCAAAATAAAAAACATGGAATAGCAGCATCTCACACATTTAAAACAAGACCATTGGCATAAGACTTCTTAGTAAGACCCTTCCAAGGATCTCTCACCTCCTGACAACAGGCTGCCACCTCCTCACTTCCTCTAGTGGTGTGCGTACTGCCATTTGCCTGTACGTTCACAATCCATTGCCCAATTTAGGGGCATAATCAGATCCTGTAAAAAAAAAAAAAAAAAATGCTTCCTGAAATTTTCCAAGGAATTAGCAGATAGTAGAAATGCAATTCTCCATTCCGTGCCAGAAGATACAGGAGATCTGTAAGAAAATTCTCTCTCTCTCTCTCTCTCTCTCTCTCTCTCTCTCTCTCTCATGTACACACACGCACACACACACATGAAAGAGCAATGGGAACAGAAAACTGGTGTGTAAAGGCAGCAAGTGTGCATCTTTGTTTGTTCAGAACATCCTTGTCTCTCAGTCCGTTACAAGAACAGAGCCTAAGGAATGGCGGACACGTAGTTGTCACTCGATTAATATTTGTCAGATGACTGAAAGAATGACTCATTTATGAAGCATTTAGAAGCAATCTGAAGACGGTGTTGTTTTTTTTTTTTTGTTCTGGTTGTCTTGTGAGTTAAAGTCTAAAGAAGTTTTTATTCAAAAATTTAAGTATGAGGAGACAATAATGACTTCTCCTGTATCTTACATGAAGTGCCACGTCCATCCTTATCTTCCCATCTGAAAAAAAATTAAGTATAACCCTACCTAAGAGAAATGAAAACTTACATTCACACAAAAACCTGTGCACCAATGTTTATAGTGGCTTTATTTCTAGTTCACCAGAAACTAGAAACAACCTAAATGTCACTCAGATGCAGGATGGATGAACTAACGGCGAGGCATTCATGGAAATTAAAGGGAGCATCCTAACACAAACGACAGCACAGATGAACTCAGAAGCACTACACTGAGCGACAGGAGCCAGAGTTAAAAGGCTGCACGTGGTGTGATTCCGTTCGTGTGATGGTCTTGCCAAGACACAGCTGTAGGG
>NW_011888830.1:5245261-5249821 GCF_000151845.1 Pteropus vampyrus
GGGGCATAATCAGATCCTGTAAAAAAAAAAAAAAAAAATGCTTCCTGAAATTTTCCAAGGAATTAGCAGATAGTAGAAATGCAATTCTCCATTCCGTGCCAGAAGATACAGGAGATCTGTAAGAAAATTCTCTCTCTCTCTCTCTCTCTCTCTCTCTCTCTCTCTCTCTCATGTACACACACGCACACACACACATGAAAGAGCAATGGGAACAGAAAACTGGTGTGTAAAGGCAGCAAGTGTGCATCTTTGTTTGTTCAGAACATCCTTGTCTCTCAGTCCGTTACAAGAACAGAGCCTAAGGAATGGCGGACACGTAGTTGTCACTCGATTAATATTTGTCAGATGACTGAAAGAATGACTCATTTATGAAGCATTTAGAAGCAATCTGAAGACGGTGTTGTTTTTTTTTTTTTGTTCTGGTTGTCTTGTGAGTTAAAGTCTAAAGAAGTTTTTATTCAAAAATTTAAGTATGAGGAGACAATAATGACTTCTCCTGTATCTTACATGAAGTGCCACGTCCATCCTTATCTTCCCATCTGAAAAAAAATTAAGTATAACCCTACCTAAGAGAAATGAAAACTTACATTCACACAAAAACCTGTGCACCAATGTTTATAGTGGCTTTATTTCTAGTTCACCAGAAACTAGAAACAACCTAAATGTCACTCAGATGCAGGATGGATGAACTAACGGCGAGGCATTCATGGAAATTAAAGGGAGCATCCTAACACAAACGACAGCACAGATGAACTCAGAAGCACTACACTGAGCGACAGGAGCCAGAGTTAAAAGGCTGCACGTGGTGTGATTCCGTTCGTGTGATGGTCTTGCCAAGACACAGCTGTAGGGACAGCATTGCCTGTGGCTGGCAGTGTGTGGGGACATTCATTCAAATATGGCAGGGCAGTCGGCGGGCGTGATGGACTCGTTATATATCTCGATGGTGATGGTGGTTTACTCAACTGTATATATACACTTGTGAAAACTCATCCAGAAGTGTGCGTTACAAAGGGTGAATTATACGGTGTGGAAATTATATCTCGATTTTTTTTTAAGTAGAAGGGAAAGTATAACAATGTTTAGCAGCTCAGTAGGGAAGGTGGGTATTGTGCAGGTATTCAGTTTTGGGTCCCGCCGAAATACGCACGTTTTCTTTTTGGGGCTTCAGTTTGGAAGCAAGGAAGGCAGCGTCAATTTTTCAGCTGGCTCCCACGCAGCCGTCACCCAGATCTGCACCTTCGCACTGAAGCACGGGTCACCGGAAAGAAGGCAGGCACTGTGCAAATGCCACAGAAGCGATGGGGAGGTGGCAGCTTGGCCAAGCAGACATTTTGAAGCCAAGAACGAAGGTCCGAAAGCACATACCTTAGAAGTCAATAGAGCAAAACATATTACTGGTTACAGAGCAGATGTGTGTTCCACAGCACACTGCGGGCAAAGAGTCAGTCTACTAAAAGTATGTCTTGGAGAAACAAAGTATCTCTTTATAAGTCATCCCATCTGAAAGAATTTTACAGGTTAAATTCTCTTACAGAAGGCCAAGGTCTTCATGGGCGAGGTCCGCAGCTACAGGCCGATGCGCCCAGACCTCGGCCGTCATGCCCAGTAATGCAGGAGCCCGGGCCACGGCTAGCTGCTCTCTGCAGCTTACCCGGACCCTCCTTCCCGGCTCATCCCCCCAAAGGCCTGCACTTACTGTGTCGATCTTTATCTGTCTTTCTTTCCCCTGCCTCTTCTCTGTTTGAAGGACAAAGTAACAGTGAAGACCTGGCCAAAAGCCAGTGAGGCCGAGGCAGGAGGAGAGAGACGAGGGGCTAAGCATCTAGGGGGAGAGCCTGACCCCGAGTCTTTAGCTTGCCCTGCAGGCACACCTGCTTTATTGAAAAAGTGGCTCGTAGGGACGGCCCTCGTTTCTCTCCCTAAACATCAGGTCAAATCATGGGAATAACGGTGTCTCCACAAGTCCGATGGGCAGCCATGTCGTAAAACTTTGTTGGACCAATGTCAGGGCACCTCGGTTCCGGTCCCGGTCCTTCCATAGCATAGCTGGGGGACATTGTGCAAGACACGTGGTCTCTCTGGACCACAGTTTCTTCCTCTGTGAAATTAGAGTGTTGTGTGAGTAATTCCTAATGTCCCTTTCAGTTCTAATGTCCAGATTCAATTTGTTTTCCTTTAAGTGAAAAAAAAAAAGCTTTTGGGGAATCTAGAAATAACTCCAAGAGCCATGTCTCTCCATTGCCCAATTTTTGGAGCAAACTAACTGAAAACAGTACCGTCAGTGATACTGCAATTATTAGTTCCTTCATTCTTCTATAGAGTGGGAATAATCTCACATGGAGCCTTATCTACGCTTTCCATCCAGAGACGTGCCTGGGTGCCCTTACGGAAAAATAAAATGGCAAAAATAAGGGACTGGGGCGGTAGTGGGGGTTATCTGCATGAGGCTGAGGAGACTTTTGCAGCCGGATGGAAGTTAGAAATTGCCCAACCCCAAGGGGAGGCACTTGGGTCGGGGTTTTGTGACTCAATGCGAAGTGTCCCTAGGAATTTCTGGTTATGAGGGTGGCCAAGAAAGATGGGAGTTATTGACCCAGGGAACTGGAAAGGAAATGGGAATGTGACCCAGCAAAATTCAGGTTGTATGTTGTGATTTTTTTTTTAATTCACAGTATTTCTATAATGCCATTATTTTCATAAAGGAAATCATAAGAACGGAGCTACAATGATCAGTCGAATTCACTGTGTGAATATCGGAGTGTATGTATTACATATTTTTCACATAAGTAAATACTGAAAGAAAATCACAGAATACCTTCTCTCCTTCTCAGCTGAGGACACCACAGTGACCGCTAGGGACTTTTTTTGTCTCTAGTTAGATCTAAGAGACCCTGCTCAGCCTCACCTCTGCCTTCCCGCCCCACCCCACACTACATTCCCAATTTTGCCATTATCCATCTGTATCATCAGATGTTACAAAATTTTTTTTTTCAGATCTTCATAGTGAAAAGAGCCGTCCCGTTCAATTAGACATTTGGGGACTGAGGACTTTGGATAACCTTAGTCCCTAACTTTGAAATATTTTGTCATAATTTATATTTTAAGGAAACTTATCGAGAAGACATTTGATAACTGGAAAATAAAATTGCAGAACTACTTATTACGATAATGGAGTAAAATTCATAGAAAACCCACCGGGCTTGTTTAGAAGGAAAATTAAATCAGGAAATTAGGATTATCTTCCCTATAGTTGGTGTTATGGTATGTTTGAGAAGTAAAGTCTGTCTGTCTCTCTCCCCGACCCCTAACCCTGTTCTTTCCTCATGTCCTACCTTTCTCTAGAAAGACCTTTCCGTGATATCACCTGGCATTTTGTGGGGCTCTGGGTCTTATCCTCACTAAAAACGAGGCCCATGGACTCTGAGGCATGCAAGGGGTCCCAGCTACCTCTGCCACCTTGCATCAAGGTCAGCCAGTAGCTGAGACCCTCCCTCTGTGCTCAGGAGCTGCAGTGAAAGTGTGTCCCAAATGCTGTCGCTCCCGTGAAACCTCCTGGGACCCCCAACCAGAGATTCTTTTTTATTATTATTATTATTAGTCAATCTTTTTTTTTCTTTCAACAAATATTTTTAAAGTCCAACTACTCTCGAGGTAAAATGCGAGGCGCCTTATGAGTTTTTTGTGACTTTTATCATATTCGACTTTATTATCTTAGTTGTCCTGTGTCGAGGCATTGCCACTTGCCAGGAGCTGGCCTGGGTACTTCGTCTGCTTTCGTTTATTTAATCGTCACCCTAAATCTGGGTGCTTTCCACATTTGATAGATGAGGAAAACAGACTCAGAAGAATTAAATGACTTTGTGGTAGATAGCAGAGACTTGTCCTTCTGACTCCAGTGCCTATTACTTTTCTAGCACGTAAACTAGATATCACGTAGGAGCGATGCCAAAAAGAGCCATCATCCCATTCAGTTAGACATTTGGGGTCTGAGCACGGAGGGATCCGGAGTCCCCCAGCTCCCCGTCCCTGGCTCCTCTGTGGGCTCTGCAGGGCCTCTGGGTCCCCCAGGGCGAAAACCACTGCTCTGCTCTCCTCCTCCTCCCTCCCGCCCCCCCACGTGATTTAAACCTCGAGGACGAGAACGGAATCTCGGTAATTCTGCCGGTTCCCATAGCGCCTCGTTTGTGCCGTGAATGTGGAGTATGCTCAGTAGAGACGCGTAAGTTCTTCGTCTCTTGATCACCCAGGACGTCGTGTCAGATGCCGGCTGTCATCCCTCGAGAGTTTCCACAGCCACTGGGTTTGATGGCCACCATCCGCGAGAATAAGCAAGCCCCCTCTAAGGCACGACTTTGGGGTACAGTTTCTAGGAATAGGACCTCACAGCGTCAGAGATTTCCAGAAGGCTGTTCTCTTTGGGTCTTTCTGTGGTGTCTACACTAAGTAGAGTTTAGAAAGACCTAGAGTAGCGGGAAATAACTGCTTTTTAATGCTGTTTTGCAGCTGTCAGGTAGGCCCGTGCAGCGCAGGCCCAAATACTGAACAGGGGCGGGCGAG
>NW_011888830.1:5251266-5270588 GCF_000151845.1 Pteropus vampyrus
ATTGTGTACTTTCCTTCTTCCGATATTCAAAATTAAGCCCCTCCAAACGGCTCACACACTGAAGTTTATGACCTCAGCCTACACAAGTCCAGTGCAAAAAGACCTACAGCCTGCAGGCAGAGCGAGGAAGCTCTTTAAAGATGAACTATTTTCATAAATGAGTGCAGAGGGAGGTCAGGCCAGGGGACAAGGAAGGTTACATGTGTGCCTGAGATAAGGCCCCATCCATCCCCCCTTACTGTCAGGTCTTGATGGGTGAACATTGCCTTGAGCTCCCATAAAGCATGTTGTTTGCAGAAAACTTGCAGGTGGTTCATAAAAAAGTCCAAACTGTTCCCATGAAATTTATCTCCTACTGCGGGATCTGTTTATAATAGAAAAAGAAGGATCTCAAATAGAAATTAAGTATCTCAGGCTGACTTATATTGGCTGGGAGGATTGAAAAATTCAACCTGCTTCCCAGTCATTGCATTAAAAACGTCAGAGTCTTTGTATTGATGACATCTTGACAGGATACAAGTATGTTCAAAAGAAAAATAATGTCCATTATATGCACAGCCCTTTATCTGTGGGGTAAGGGTAGGCTAGGTGAGATTTTATTGGGAGAATTTAATCAGACGATTGAACTCTTCATCACTTTTTATTTCTGAAGAGCGTCAGGATCTGTTATTTACAATTTTCCCATCTGGATGGTCAAAGTGAAAAGGGCATCTCAGTTTGTTTTTTTTTTTTAAGTTGTTAGGAGGCGTTTATTATCTGGAAGCCAAAAAGAGATCGGGGCATTGGCGATGTTGGTCATAATTTGAGTTATCTCCATGGGGAAATTGAAGGGAAAAGCCGAGACAATTCATGGAGATAATTCAGACCCTAAAACCTCTGGCACTTGAAATAAAGAGATAAGTGAAGGAGAAGCACTGAATTATGCTCGAGTTTGTTTTTCCAGGGTCTGTCTGTAATTGGCTCAATTTATCACAGCACAGACACGTATACCTGTGTGGTGGTTTTAAGTGGCTAGAAATAGTCGTGGTCATAAATTCCAATCAAACTGGTGAACTTCACACATCTGCATGGCAGAATATCGTGCTGAGATCTGTTTGCAGAATCCAAGTGGCTTATAGCTGGAGGGGATGTGGGGTAGTGTGCAGGCCAAGGTTTCAACCCCAGCGCAGACTCGGCAGGCGGACACCTGCAGAGCTAAGGACCCACGTGCCCCCTCCACCCAGACGGTAGCCGTGGTCCGCGTCCTCATCCCGCCCAGGCTCCGGGAGGAGGAGGAGGCTCAGACCAGAGAGAGGGCTGAGAAGCACTGTTTCTAATTCAGCACCTTTATTTGAAATACGGGTGTCACGAGACCTGGCTTTAAGCCACAGTGAATCCAGAGATGTTTGTCCTCTCCTCTCTGCTTTATCCCGCCCAAGCCCAGGCGCTGGCCGTCCAGGCCACACTGGATCGCCGCGTCCTCCCCGCATAAGGAGTCCCGTGTTCTCTGCCCCAACAGCGGCCCACGCCTCCTCACTGCCCGTCGGGCCAGCATGTTTCTCCATGCCGCTTTCGTCCCTCACTGCAGAGAGAGCATCTCTAGGTCCTAACGGCTCTGATCTGACGGTTTCTACATGGGTGAGCGCTGTAATGATAGCGATGTTTTCTTGGCAATGGTCGCAAGTTAAAAGATGACTGACGATTCTGGTCAAATGGGTTACCTCAAAAGAATGGATGTGTAATGCATGGATTTGCAGTATCGTGGCAACCAGACAAGGGGTGCGTTTGGCAATAGGGGGGCTTCTCGGGACGATAGGCGACTACCTTCATGTTTTTTCTTGCCTGTTCTTGCCTGGTCTCGTCTTGTATTTCGGTACCAAAGGGAAGTAGGTCCCTGCCGTCTGGAGTGTTAGGTTATGGAAATCCAGCCAGCGCCACACCCCCAAAGGTGTCTAACCGACGTTCCGCAAAGCAGATGACTCGGGTATGAGTCATGTGTTGGGACACAGCTTTGTCCTGATTGTCGCATGATGGATTCTGCGGTTTTAAAATCATAAGACAGCTAGGACTTCATCTGCCTCCTGGTCTCCTCGACTGCTTCCAGCAGGATTCTATCTCAGATGGCGCGGTGAGTTTCCATCCTAATCCCAGAGGCCTCCATGAAAAAGTTCCTCCCCCGTCGCTCCCTCATGCCAGTGTTTAACATCACTCACTGTCACTGTCACGGAGTGCTTCCCGCCTAAGCCCCTCCCATGACAAAGCATGAGAGAAAGCCTAGATTCACTCATTACTAGAACGAATGTGATTTGAGCACTTCCAACATGCAAATAAAGTGCTTCATGTAGCCCAAAATCAAGCCAGGAAAAATACACAGTATATATATCATATACTGTGACTTATAGTATTTTTATAAGTCACAGTATATAATAATAATAGTTAGAATATATATAATGCTTAGTAGCGTAACAGAAAGTACTATGCTAAGAATTCAATTCAAAATAACTAGCCTACTATAACAATACCATGGAGTATAATTATCCCCATTTTACAGATGAGAAAATTGAGGCTTCTGTCAACAAAGGCCCATGGTCATCGAGCTAGCAAGTAGGAGACCTAGGAGTTTATTTATTAAATAAAATTCTAAACATTCTAAACTACTTTCAGTATTTCCCATTTCCATGACCTCAAGGCACCTATTAACCCTTTATTTAAATTAAATAAACAAACGAACTGTGCATTTCAATGTGCCAAGCAAATGTCTTCATGTTATCACGCCATCTTGGTCTTAGCTCAACTTCTGTAATAACAGTTCTAGAAGCCTAAGGTTATGGAGGACACCAAACTGGACTAAGTACCACTATGTTGGTTATTTTGATGTTTTGCCAGTTGAAGCTTAGCGTTGAATTGCTAATATAGAAATCTCCATCGATCCAGAAGGAAACCACCTAAAAAAAATCTCACAGGATACTATTCTCCCCTACCCATCCCACCAAGCCATGAATTGTATTTTTTTTCCCGTAATCACAAATAGGCACCAGATAAAACATTTATGAATTTTTTGTTCACTTAAAATTACTTTGATAAAATGTACTTAAGCGACTCATTGTCCTAATTCATAAACCCATTCTCCAACCTTTTATTGAATTCCTATGACTAAGTGCAAAACGTCAGAAAATAGAAAGACGAGCCCAAGGCCGAGCCTGTCCTCACACTGTCTTATAGTCAATGGAGGAAATAAGCTATAGATAAAAATAACACAAGGGAAAAAGTGGAAGGGCCCATGAAGAAATACAGCCCCCAAGTTGGAGGCGATCAAATGCACCTTTGCGGAAAAGAAGACTTTGAGTTGGACCTTGAAGAAGGAAAGGAATGCGCATGACATCGAAGTCTCGCGAAGCAAAGAGAATGTTTGATGTATGAGGAAAGCAAAGAAATATTTTATTGAACAAAGAACGTAGGCGGTATTAGGTTTCGTGACTGTTGTACAAAGGTGTTTGAATTTAGTTCTCTTCGAGGGAGGGACTCATTAAGGGTTTTGAACAGGGAGGGGCGAGACGTGGGAGTTTTGCTTCGGCGCTGTCCATCCCAAGCCAGCTGTCAGCACTTGCTGGGGCACAGAATATACTCGACACGTGTTTGATGACTTGTTGGGTGTGCATGAGGGATCGGGAGAAGAGACTTTGAGCAGTCAAGGAATAGTTTCTTAGAACCTAAACTAGTAAGTGGAAATACATATCAGAAAGACATAATTAGACATCAGCTACCAGGCAACGGTGAGAAATAAGAACGAATCAAATATGAATTCATCATTACAGCTAGGATAGTAGTAACATTATCCAATAGTACAAAATATTATAAATATAGTTTCTACTTACCCCAAACATATTACTTTTATAAATATTGGTCTGAACCTTCTTAGTCCACGACTTACACAAATATTCTACGTGCAGTAAAACGTCTTATGCGATGAGACACGCAGTAGAGGCAAACATTTATTATAGAGTCATAAAACTCTATAATGACAGAGGACAATAATTTGAGAAACGAGGGAGAGAAAAACTTGCAGAATGATCGGCCCATTGTTCCAAAGAAACATTTTGCTCTAGCAAGTCATAATCATTCTCTTGGAGAAAACAAACAGACAAAAAAGGTAAAAGAGATAAACACATTGAAAGGAAATTGAGTAATTAGACTTAATTCTAGAATCATTTTTTCGAGAAGAAACATGGGGAATATTATTTCAGATAAAATCGATCCAGCCAAGACGGAATAAAGGCAACCAAATTTTCCTTCTACCTAAAACAGCCAAAAAATGGACAAAAATGTATGAAAGAATAGTCTGTAACACCGTGTCCATCAGACAGTGAAGAACAGTGGTCCTTGAAAGATGAAACGCAGACAAAGTGAGCCTTCAAAAGGCCGTAACCTTCTGCCTGGAGACAGTTTCCAGGCCACCATGCAGGGAGACACAAGTCAGGTGGCGCTTGGTCCCTTGCATGAGTGGTGGAGGTGGAGTTGAGGCTCTGGGAGACAAAGCCAGTTCTGCTCTAGGGACAAAGTGTCAGAGAAGAGAGAGAGAATACCAGATGTCTGCAGGGAGCTCCCTCCAATTCCAGCTTAGTGCTGATCAGCTCATGCACGTGAGGAATCTACCCAAGGCCGGAAAGGAACCGTCCAGAAAGATTTAGAGGTAACGGTGCCCGGCATGCACACGGAGCTGGGAAGCGTCCCTCAGAGCCAGATTCAAGAGCCTCGGGACTGGCAGAGCATTGGGTGGAGGACGTAAGTGGGTCTTTCCTCAGCAATGGAGGGTAACTGGCCCTGGAGTGAGCACTGCTACAGACCACCTAACAAACTTAACGGCAAGACCCAAAGGGACCAATTGACTGCATCTCAGAACCAAGTTCAAGGTCACTTACAGGAATTAAAAAATATCCAGCACCCAATAATGTAAATTTCACAATGTGTGGCATCTAAAAAGTATCAGACAAGCAAAGAAGAGAGAAAATATGATCCATAATGAGGAGAAAAATTTATCAACCAAAACATACCTAGAACAGACACAGATATTAGAAGTGCAGACATTAAAACCATTATTATAAATATATTCCGTTCGTTCAAAAGGTTAAGTAGAAAGATGGAAGATATAAAAAAGACCCATATCCAACTACTAGAGATGAAAACATCAATGTGTGAAATGAGAAACTCGCTAGATGGGATTAAAGATTAGATGTTATAGGAAAAAAATTAATAAACTTGAAGACATAACAATAGACACTATTCAAAATGACACACGGAGAAACGAGAATTTAAAATATAAAACAGCACATCACTGAGCTATGAAAAAAATTTCAAGCAGCCAACAAATTATGTAACAGGAATCTCCAAAGGAGAGGATGAGGGAAGAAAGTTATTTGAAGAAATGCTGGCTGAAATTATCGAAAAATTGATGAAAACTCTAAATCCATAGATGACAATAGCCCCCCTCATTCAACTGCCCGACTTCCTCTTCTTATGACATGATTTTAAGCAGAGGAGTATTAAGTAAATGATCACATTAGCATTTTAAAGTTATCCCTAAGGTAGCAATGTATGTGGACGGCGGGAAGATGGCGGGTAAGGAATGTCATTTGCAGTGTTATGGAAAGGAAATAATCTCCTGAACTAAAGCAGTGGCGATGGGGATGGAAAGCAGGATCCGAATTCGAGAGATCCTTAGATCAGAACATTGGGAGAGTCCCCGCTTGTAAAATTTCAGCCAGTTAGGGGATCCAAGGCCTATCTGAGGTAACTCGGAGAATTCAGAAATGGCAGCGAGATGGATTCAACTGCCGAGATGGGAGGAAGTGCTTTAGTTGGAAGAACCAGCAGAAGAAATGGCTCAGAACAAGGAAGATGCCACATAACATCTCAAAAACAGCAACCACTGCGGTGGGACTTAAAGGGTCCTGCCCGGGGCATGATGAGAAGGGGACTGGCCAGGTAAGTAGAAGAAACCCCATAGAAGGCCTCAGAGAGCCAGCTGAGCATCAGGAAACCACTGACAGTGTCTACACAGCAAATCGGACTTTGGCCTGGGATGCTAGCGGGGAGGAGGCAGGGAGCCTGTCTGTCAAACCACCATGATAGTCCAGTGCACGGCTAATAAAGAACTCAGCTGGCGTGGATGCAGTTGGAGCCGACAGACTCAAGAGACATCGCAGAAGCAACGTGCTGGGGAAGAAAAAAAAAAGTTGCAGGATTTCTGGAAAGCCAGAAAGCCTCAGGCTCTCAAGCATGTAGGCCCTTTTCGAGTTTCCTCTTGTTATCCATGAACTCCAGAGTGGAGTTAGTAATCTGGGCCTGTTCATGCCAGCATGTCCCATAAAGATATAAAAGGAGATACACAAGTTCACAAATACACACATACATAGATATAGAGATACCCAGATAGACCGATACTGAGATACATCGACTCGTGGATCCGCGTACGATGTATGATTGGAAGGATACCTGTTTGTTATTCCATAACTCAAAGGCGCATTGCAGAGACGGAGAAGATGTTCCAAACTTTGGCTCCAGACACGTCTAAAAAAAAGAGAGAAAAAAAAAAAAATGGGTGATAGGTCAGTGAGTGGGATGAACAAGAGTCTCCCTTTTGCAAACCAGTTCTTCTATGTTTCCATTACAACTCATTACCAGTATAACAGGCTTACCTGTTGATCGAACATAAAGACACGCCTACTCCTTCTGAGATGCCCCGAATCCATACGCGCACACAGAAATCCAGTTGTAAAGCCTCTTCCTAAATACACACAAACAGCACAGTGACTGACATCGCATCGTTGAGTCAGCCATGCTACGGCTTCAAGCCCATGCGATGTTCCAAGGTGTTTCCAAACCTCAGGCTCAGGACACTTCACTGCCCCCAAGGCTTTTATGAGAGCCGTAATCCCCAGCTGCACGCAAGGAACAACAACCCGATGAGTTACAATAGTGGCGATGGCAGTTCACACATTTCATAAATGCTGATCACGCTTTTAAGTCTTCAGGTTCTTTGTTATGAAATGGCTCTTGAATTACTAGGTAGCTTAGTTGGGTTGATTAGTTAATGCTACATGATAATATAGCAATAACAATTAACTCCATCACATTCAAAAGGAAGTAGCATGAGGGCCCTGGCGCTGCGGCTCAGAAAGCAGAGGTAATTATAGCTCTGCCCCATAATTGCATGGTTTATCTCTCTCCATAAGCTCGCCTCTTGACGATAACAAAAGAGATGCTATGCCACTTTCATTGAGAAACCTGGGAGCCATGCGAAAGAGTGAAGGGATTTACCCATAAAAATCTGAACTTTGGCCGGAAACACAAAGTTAGGATCTTGTCCGTGGTGATTTTACCTAGAGAGATAAAAGGATTTAAAAGGAAGAGGATTAACACAACAAGTATTGGGAGCTCAATCTATAAATAAAATCCTTTGTCTTCCCACTTGATTTCCAATTGAGTGAGGTTTAAGGTTTCGGGTCTCTAATCTCGGAAGGTGGAGAAAGGCCAAGTGTTCTGGGGGTCTGTGGCCCGTTGTGTCTGCCTGTCTGCCTAATAACCCCTCCCCGCACTCTGCAGCCCTCGGACAGTGAGAAGCACCCCACATTAGTTACTGAGTTTGAATGTTGCCTACTTGCCGGCTATATGGTTTTAGGTGAATTACTTGTTCCATCGACCTTGGGTTCCTCGTCCGGGAATTGGGACTAATAACTGACTTAACTTGCTGCTGAGATAGCATGTAAAAATGCTTTGCAAACCCCAAATACTAGAAAAAAATATCTTCCTAACCACATATGTGTTATATGATACACCGTAATCATAATCGTGCAGTACATTACATAAGAAACCCCGAAATCTTTTAATGAGAAAACTATCATGTATTACTTTCTAAACCATCATATTTTTAAGTTTTGCAGTCATCCTTGCTTAGAGGAGCACCATAACAGCTGCATATTAATGCAGATGTTACTTAGCAAGTCCATATGAAGAAATAGTTGCATAGCTAAGTACAAAAATACTACGTAGTCAATCATGGTTACTGCCTAGATGATGAAACAAGATATGCCTGAACTGAAATGAAAACATCTTTAGCAGTGTTCTACAACGACCTTTCACGTCCCAGGAGAGGAGGCTAAAGGGATTCTCTCACTGGTCGAAAAGTATCTATCAGATTGAAATATTTGTAATAATGTATGGGATAGTACTGTCACTTCCAGTTACAAAGAAACAAAACTAGCCAAGTCTCAATGTCCATTTCCCCCAAATATGTGACCAGAAAAGATGTTTTAAGTTGATTAAAGGGGACACGAAATGAAAACTGGTAATAAAGAAAATAAGAAGAGCTATCTGGGGTTCGGACTCTAGAAATGTTCTTTGGGCTCTGGAAAGAGCGCCAGCATCTGCTCAAACCTGACCCCAAAGTTAACCTTCCCACTCCCCAGCCAGTTTGGATGGAAACCACTTCCCCTGTAGGCTTAGCTACATAAGACCCTGTATTGTCATTCCTGGGCCCGTTTAAGCCCTTTCAATAGATCCAGTCAGGATGGCATCCTCATAATTTAGTGTCGCGAATAGTACAAATAAAGCCTTCAATGACATCTAATCAGAACGTTTTCTTTTCCCTAAGACCATTATTCCGTAGAGGTCCAGATTTCCCCAGCCTGTCAGTCATTCCGGCTACAAGCTGCCCGAGCACATTTGAAAGGCATCGAGTAGCTTATTTGCCAAGATAGATTTAAAAGACAGGAGACAGCCCACGGCTGTGGCCTCGCTGGCAACTTCCACACAAAGCGGGGCTCCGGAGCGCAGGGGGATGGATGTCTTTTGCGGATGGCGGGCTATTGTTTAAACACCGATTGCCTCTTTTTTCTATCATTCACTTGTTCTCCCTCCCCGAAGCCTGCCACCACCAGTCACAGACTTCATTCACAGCCCATCGGCTCAAAGTTCTGTGCTCAACACGCTGACAAAATGAGCCATTTACAGGTCGGAGCTAGGGGAGGAAACTAATATCACTCACAGATATTAACTAAGCCTTGAGTGAATTTTTCTTATCTACTCGAAAGACTTACATGCTTTTTATGCCAGTGAACTCCAGCGTATACAACAGAAAATGAAGTAATTCATGTTAAAGTAATTTCATAATGCAAAAAAAAGGACTATACAAAGGCGCAAGGTATTGGAGAAATATATGGCATATCTCATTAGGGAACAGAAAGGACCCTGGATGATTTTCCCCAGCCTGCTTTTCACAGAGCAAGTTCATGGTCATCTGCAGTCCAGGGAAGGAGCCACCCATGTTAGAATCAGACCTAGGTGAGAATCCTGACTTGATCTCTTCCTGATGGCCATGGACCGCTTAATTTCTCTGGGCCTCAGTTTCTTATTTGAGAAAAAAGGGATAACGTTACCGATCTCACAGGCTTTTGAAAGTCATAATAAACTAATTTACATGATGTATTTAACATTCTCTGGCTCACTGTGAACTATCTAAAATAGTAGCTATCGTTATTTCATTATTACCGTTTCTTTTGACTGTGTGACGATCAGATGCAGAGGCTGTTTTTCTCATAGAAGATAACACAGAGAGTAATAATAACATGAAGCACGCGTGTAATATTAACTGCGTACCGTGCGTGGTTAGCGCACCATTCTATAAGGAAGCGGAGGCACAGAGAGGTAAAGTAATTTGCCCAAGGCCACACAGCTGGTAAGCGGTGAAGCTGGCTTTGAACCCAGGCAGCCCGGCTGCAGAGACAGCACTGCCACCCATGACACGCTCCCAAAACAATGCGCTCTGAAGGCAGGCCAGGTCTGCTTGTGGTCCTCAGGGCTGTAAAAAACAGAAGCGCACCTAAATGAACTTGAATGCGAAGACTCTGCGGCGAGCCTGACGGAGACTCTCGAACCAGCGGAGCCAGAACCGGAGAGCAGAGCCGAGTTTGAGGCAGGACTAGCGGCCTCGGCAAAGCGGTCCACGTGCCACACAGCATCTCCCGGTTCCGCCTTCTGATGGACGTCCCCACTCCAGGGCAAGGAGGCCTCACGAGGCAGTTTAAGGGGCAGTGTCTGTCCAGGCACGGTCTGCTCCGCCTGTGGGGTAAGGGTTCATGCCACAGGTTTAACTGCCTGTAGGCACTTCGAAATAGCTCTTTCCTGCCGTAACCTTGCTGTGCTCTCATCCTGCCCGCAATGGGGTGTGGGGAACATGGCGGTCACATCAGTCTTTGGAATCAGTGTGCCTAAAAAACAAACTCTGCCTCTCCCGTCACCGGCCATGTGAAGTTGGACAAGTTATCAGATCTCTCTGGGACTGTCTCCCCAGGTGGACAATGGGGGTGATCATGTCAGCGACTGCCTCAGAGGTATGCTTTGAATGTTAAATTAGAAAACGATATGTGTTAAATACTTTGGCATAAATCCTGGCACATAGTAAGTGTTCAGTAAATGGTACCTACATTTTTTTTTTTTTCCCCACCGTTCCTGGCTCGAAAGTCTTCATAAGTGGACTTCATGAGTTTGGGGCTTCTCAGCTCCTTTGTCCTCTTTCCCTTCTAAATCTTCCCTTTTTCTTTAACAACCACATGGGCATCCCAGGCATCAGAAAGGGCCCCGATTAGACGTGCGATGAGTCACGGGAAGGCGGTAAGCGGACCCGAGGATGCAGTGCATGCTGCTGATTACTACCTATTTTGGTCTTTCCTTCTTTAGAAACAGAATCGCAATTTTATTTATGTTGACATGGCACACAGCTAACAAGTCACATTTTCAGCCTGCCCTCCAGCTTAGATGTGGCCTTGTGGCTAAAGTCTGATCGATGAGATGTAAAGGCAGAGTTTGGTGGGTCTCCAGCAGAACATATGGTGCTTCTCTTTTGTGAGACAGAAGTAACCTCTACCTTGCTTAAGGCACTGTTATAGTAGGTTATTTGTATCAGAATGTAATCCTAATGCATACAATGCATTCATGTCGGATGATTAACGTGTTAGAGATGAATGCATTAATCAGAAGAGAATGAATACGTGGAAAGGGGAAGATAAAAGAAGGAAAGATCGGTATGTTACCTGCCATTGGAAATCATCTTCCTCAAAAGAAAAACCACTTACTATAGCAGTTTTCATGAGTTTGTGTGACTAACCTAAAGGGAAGTTATTACAATCCGGAACCCCACATCTAAACACATACTTAGGTACTTAGCTGCCTTCCCGATCCACCGAACTGTGGAACACAGTGAGCAAATGACTCGAACGTTCTCTGTATAGCTTCCTCTTTTTCAAATAGACATCCTGAGCCTTACCTGATCGCGATTATCTGAGAATTGCTTAGGACCAAAATATTTTACTAACATCCTCTCACACGTTCTTGCATTCCTTATCAACCACTTCTGTTCAGCCCAAACCATCACCTCTCATGTCCTGACTCTGAAGTGAAACAGAGTTCAGCCACTGACCCGAATTCCCATAAAAACAAGCAGAATAACTCAAAGGCTCCAGGACGTCTGTGCGGGCCAGCCTGCCACGTCTTGTGATCCATGCTTGTTTGCCTGGTGGAGGAAAGCTGCGGCTTTAAAATCCTTACCTGGTTCCAACATTATTTAGCTCCTTTGAACCCCTGTTTTCTCACTGGTAAAATGTTGCACTTTTTCCCCAAAGTATCTTCCAAATTTTAGAAGATAGTCATTCATTCGATAAATATTTATTAGGCACCTTTAACATTCCAGGTTGAATCTTTGGGATCCAGAAGTAAACAAAATTTCCACCTTATGGAGCTTATACTCTAAGAGAGACCAGAAAACAAACAAACAAAGGAGTCAGAGGAAGCTCTTCTCAAGCTGTCGTCTTTCTGATCCTCTGTTCCGCTTTGCCCTGGCGGTCAGGGGCCCACAGTCTTCATCCACTCCCCCGGGCCAGCTGCTCTGCTGGGCTCCGCCGACAGAGGGCGGTGGAGGGAGTCTGCAGTGGTCGGGGAGGGAGGACCCTGCTCCCTCCCTTCTTGACCTGTCTCCTGCCTGCAGTTCCCCAGCAAGGGCTCTGGCAGCCACGGTTGATTCCAGCAGCAAGTGGTTCCAATTTGAAGTGTTCCCTGCTTCGAGAACCAGCCTCACTGTACCCCTTCCGACAGCCCCAGTCCAGAAGAGCAGTACCCCCTCCTTGGAGGTGAGAATTTCAGCTCAAGGGAGCCCCTCCTCCATGCCTCTAAACCCTAATCACCCCACCCTCCGTGTGCTGTTCTCCCAGCCTGCATTAGTTGGGGTGGGGGGGGCGGAGGAGGCAGCCCTAACACAGATATTTGTCTTCTCCCCAACCTGGAGGCTGGAAGCCCTCCATCAAGGTGTGCTTTCTCCAGAGGCCTCTCTCCTTGGCTTGTCTTCCCCTGGTCACCGCCCCGAGTCTGTGTCTTAGCCTCTTCTCCTTGTAAGGACGCTCTCACGCTGGGTTAGGGCCCTCCCTAGTGACCTCGTTTTAACTTAATCATCTCTTTTTCAAAAGCCCTATCTCCACATGCGGCCACATTCTGAAGTCCTGGGGGTTAGGACTTCAACATCTGCATTTTGGGGAAAACGATTCAGCCCCAAATGCAGCCCTAGCTGCTTCCTACAGTTGCCGCCTCTCAGAGTGAAAACTCAGTTGCCCCGTTTTTTCTTTCCTTTTTTTTTTTTTTGGCCCGTACAGTTCTCTGATACTTGGCCGAGACTCTTTTACATTAAAATCTCTGTTAATTTATTCATCTGGTTCCCGTCTGTTGAGTGGCGCCTGCCTCATACAATATGTCACACGGTAATAGTACTGTGGAGAAAAAGAAATCATAAAGCAGGAAGAGGGAGTAGGAAGTGCTGAGGTAAAGGAAGTAGGAAGCGATGAGGTGAGGGTGGGTTTCAACGAACGTAGGATGGAGCGGAGACACTCCCCAGCAAGTAACGTTTGAACGAAAACCTGGGGAAGGAGAGGGAACAAGCCACGAGGCTTTCTTGGGCCTGAAGAGGCAGCGCAGTGATAAAAGACACTAAAATGCTTATGGAACATTGTGCAGGGCTCACCGAGACAAGTCACTGCAGAGCAGAGAGCTGTCCAGTGATCCTCGCTCTAATGGGCTTTTTCCATCCCCAGCACACCAGTCATTGCCCGGGGTACCTAGGAGGTACCGAGCAAGTCTCCATTAAAACAGTAACGACCGAGAACTGGAGGGCTGGCAAGGATCTCGGAGTTCATCAAACCCACCTTTCACGTTTTACAGACCTACACCCAGAGACGCAGCCGCCTGGCCAGGCTCCCACGGGTGAATGACTGGAGCCAAACACTGGTCTCCTGGTTCTCGCAGCTCGGGACTCTCCCCACAGAGCCACCGAGGTTCTTCCACGTCGGCGACTGTGGCAAGTGGTACATGGACTGGGATCCCCCCCCACAGCAAGCGCGCCCAGGTCTTGGGTTAGAATACGCAACGCATCGCTCAGTCGTATCTGGGAGTGGAGGGGGGCAGGGCGTGCACGCTAACAAGGTTGTCACACAGGGCGGTGGTTTGCAGCCTTAGTAAAGAAGTGACCATAACAGCCACGTGTGCTCTCTTCGTTATGGGTTTTCTTGGCCCGTGTTACAGCTGTGAGCCCGTGGATGCTCCTCCTGGTCTGGGCCTAATCTCAGTCACTGCACTGTCCTCTCCAGACATGCTCGAGAGTGGCTCCTGCAGGAGCAGTAAGATCGACCACGTCACGTCATTCTCTTTAGCCCACGAGAACGCCCGAGGCAGCATTACCAGCTCGTAGAAACCAAACTCCTGGCAGCCGAGGAACTCCGATGACCAGGGTGACAGCGTGGGGAGAGGTCAGGCCTCGGCCGTTTCATTAGCAGTGTTCAGACCCTCGTCTCGCACATCTGAATGTCCGACACGTGCTGCTCGCCTTCCTAAACCCCGGGTGTCCATGGTGCGTTTGGCTCAAAGGGGAGCCTCATGTATGTTATTTTTTTATAGTTAACTAAGGATTTCATTACACATGTCATTCGCATCATTAACAGATACTTACTGATGCTGACTTATGTGCAAGGCACCGGGGCGAGGCAGGAGGGACAGGCAATGGCGATCACACAACACGATTCTTAGTTACTGCCTTTCAGAGACTCACCAGAAGCTGAGAATTGCAGAGGCTGGAAAAGACACAGGTGGGAGGAATGTGGATTAAAAGGAATGGAAAAACCATAGAGAAAGGGAAACGATTCGATGATTATTGCACTGGGAAACTTCAGTAGTGGCGCATTGTGATTTCAGTGAAATAAGTGTAAAATTGCATTAAAGATGATTTCTCTAGGGACATATTGTCACATGTGTCACATATATTATTTTTAAATTTAGCTTCCATTATAAACGTAGTTGACTATAAATTTAATGCCCTTGGGAAAAGATATTTGGACTGGCTATGGGAGGGAAGGGTATAGTTTACTTTTTAATTTATATATGTGACTGTACTACATGGTAACCTTTTATCATAAGGATTTCTTAATTTTATAATAAAAGTTTTTAAATAGATGAACTCAGGGTGACCATCGAAACTCAGCTTACAGAGAGGTCCGAGCATAACCAGTAAGAGAGAAAGGCTGACAGGGCCGACCGAGCGCTACGTTACATCCCACGAAGACGTGGTTCTCGAAGACAAACAATATGAAACAGATCTCAGGGGCCAGAGTTCACTGTGTTTGGGGGAAAAGCAGAACAGAAGAAAGACCTAGCAGTAAATAGGGCCAGATGCCCAAAACGACGGTGTAATAACAGAGAACCGAGAAAGACAGTTTTCAGGAAGACCCCAGGACAGAACGAAGCCACGTCAGGCATTAGCCCTCCGCTCCCTTTGCAGGAGTGTTCGGTCACACCCGATTAAACAACGGTAAGAACGGTGAAAACGAACTCAGCGTTCATTCACATACCTAGCCAGTGGCATGTGTGTGTTTATAACGTTTAAACCTTGAGTGTCCATTGATAATTTATCCAAATCCGTTTCTCTAAGATAAATTACCAATATTTATTTCTTCTTATCATTAGCATTTTTTAAATTTCTTTTACTTGGTAGTTTTTGTCCTTTTTTGTTTCGCTTTGTTCTTTCTGCTTTGTTCTGTGTGCCAGAGTGTGACAATATTCCGATATCAGGTAGATGATTTGGACACTCATATAATACAGAAAAGACAGGCCATGGTGGGCTCGGGCAACTGGAGATGCTTCAGGGAGGACCTGAGACTCAAGCTAAGATTCCTTATTCGCGTGCGCCTTCCGTTCATTGCCGGTGGAAAGCGGAGCGAATGAACACGAGTCACCCTGCTCTCCTCGCCCCCCCCCCCCCCCCAAAATGATTTTTAACCCACTTCCCACGGTAGCTTTAGTCCAATAGTTTGCTGCATTTATCTATAAGCCATATGTCATTGTTTATATTGTTGCTTCTGTGTATTGTTTTAGATCTTTAGATATGAAATGTTTTATAGCAAATGTAGTCCCACACACCGGGCTTTACTAGCCACAGAAAATTCACACCTTTGGCATAAATACGATGTCCCGGAGCCCTGGGGAAGATTCCAGCACAAGCCGTCCGCCTCACACAGTTCAGGCCAACTCATTCACTTTCTCTTTGATCTGACACCCCTCCCGGACCAATTGATGTCCCCTTGACCCACAAAAGGAGCCCAGGTAACAGTCATTCATGCATCTTCCCATCTCAATACGCAGATGCCACAACTGGTCGCCGCGATTCAAATTAAATGGATGGAAAGAGCTTTGCAGCCTGAGCCATGCAGTGGCTTTTCTCAGGCCGGCCCCTCCTTCCCACCCCTCACTGTGGTGGTGACAAGTCTCCCCCACTCTCACAGCTCCCACCAGGAGGTGGCCGCGGACAACCTGGGGCCTTCTCTGCCCACCGTCTCGTCCTGGGTCTCGCCTCCCGTGTGCTCTGGGCCCTGCGCTCAGCACTCGCCGTCGTCACTGTCCTCACCGTGTCCCTATTCTCACGGGCACCTGCAGAGACGAAGCTGCAGGCGCCCGTCTGTGCAGACGTCAGCAGAAACCAGTGCGAGTCGGGCAGTTCCCCCGGCAGCAGAGCTTAACAGGTGGGAGGGTTCCAGGCGCAGGCCGTGCTTCTTTCCGATGACATCCCTCGTTTTTGTGGGCCGTTATTTAATTCCCGAGGTTTCATGATAAATGGTACCGAGGCCGTTCGGTTTTCTAGCGCCATTTGCGATTCCGTTATGTGAAAAGACACTGCATTAAATAAAAATGAGTCTTAATAGTAGGCCCCTCTGTTCTCTAGGCAGGAAGCTCATTTGCAGTAATACATCTTTGCTTTGAACACCGTGATAGGAGGAAAACTCGCAGAGGAGAAGGGAGCTGCACTTGGAAATGTCGAAGGACACCTGTTCCCCATCGCTGAGAATTACAGAGCTCCCGCGAGCCCTTTAACCCTTTAGCCCACGGTGCGCCTGTCCCTCCAGAGTTCATGAGCTTTATCTTCAGACGCCTTTCAGCAAAATGCAGCCCGGTACGGAGAGCGAATGCTCCGCCTTACGTTCCCTCCAAGGATGAGGGACGAGATTTATTAAAACAACACCGCTCACACTGTGGCACTTTAAGGTTCTGTCAACATTTCAATTAGAAACCTGTGCTGCCAGGGCCGTGTACAAAGTCTGTTGGGGAAAAGTAAGAATTCTCCAGCTTCGAATCTGGAAAGTGGGGTAGTCATGCGAAGGCCCGTGTTTGGTTGGTTCGAGTCCTTTCAGAGCTGGACGAATGAAACTGACCTCCTAGTGTAGAAAATGATACCCCATGGACTTCTGTGTTTTATATTTTAAGACCGTATCCCACAGTCAAAGCAAAAATGTCATGGCGAGATGATAAGTTTAATTAGAGCAAAGAAAACTCTAAGTAGGATGATTCTGGGAAACTACAAAATGAGTCAGCATTTTAGCATTTATCGTGAGAACAAGGCAGGAGCTGTTTTGTCCCGTGCAGGAACGGGTTTGTGACGTTATTTTTCCAGCTATAACTTTAGGTCAGCCAGGCGGCTGCAGCGGCGTCTTCCAGGTGACCCGCAAACTCCCCGCCATCTAGACGAACCGTGGGTGAGAGGCTGACAGACAGGGACGGGGGTTCAAGGTTAATCGGAAACAGAGCAGTGGGGGATGAGTTTCTCTTCGCCGCCTTCCTCGCATGTCCTCACCCTCCTCCTGATGCCCCCGCCCTCTGTCTGTCCCCTTAGCCTGTCCCCTGAAATCATAGCTCTGGCCCCGAGACTTTCTCCTTTTCTCTGCCTTGCCACCTGACACCATTCTTCAGTCAAAACTCACCTGCTACCCACGCGATCGGTCGAGAACCACCCAGAAGGTTAGAATCTCCTGGATGTTACCGATTTGCTGGCAGCCACCACGTCTTCAGAGGTCATCTGTCTCAAAGAGGTCTATATTTTTGAAGGAGCAAAGCTGGTGGAACTTGGGGCATCTCTGCAGGCGCAACAGAAAGGTATTTTTAAGTAAGACGTCTTTGAAAACGCTCTTCAAATAACATCACGTAGGCAACCAAATATCTCTTCTGTAGTGACGAGGTTTCATTACTTTTTCCATCATTCTGCTCCATGTAGAGAATCGATCATGGAGTACATGTCCCATGGGAGCAGGGCTCTCCTCTTTTGTTCTCTGCTAAACACCTCACGTGGAAAACACTGTAGATATACTACAAGTATCCTGTGAATGAAGGAATACAGAAATTAATGAATACCTTTTTATCGAATACCTTTTTATCAGTTCCGAAAGCCTTAGCAATAAGTAACTTGCAAACACGTTTCCTCAATGCAGGAAAAAAATCTATTACAGTAAAGAAATGATTATCTGGGTCTTGGCATCTGGAGTGGGGTGCTGCAGAAAAGCGCTACGTAAGAAATACGTAAGTAACTAAAAGAAATACCCAAAAGCAATGTTTGTTCTTTTTTTTCTGACTGTTAAATACCACGCCAACCTTTTCTACGTAGAATTTGAAACTGAACGAAAGGTTAACTTTTCTGTGTCATCTCTGCATCTCCTGTTCATCAAATACAAAAAAATACCTCAAAAGAAATCAGTATTTTTTTTTTTTAATATCCAGTGCTTGGCCAGTGTAGCCAGCCAGACTCTAAGTGCCTTGAAGGTCGGCAAGTGCTATTTCTTTTTCGTTTTTTACCCACAAAGGTCCCGAATGGTGGGCTGCACAAAGAACGTGTTTGATAAAAACGTGTTAGGTTGGGCGGCTTCTTAGGCGCCAAGACTCTCTCTCTACCTGCCCTCTGCGGCAGACCCCTTACCTGGACTGCTCATGAGGCCAGTGACCCTGGAGTCTGCTATCCCGTCCCTCTGCTCACTCTTCCTGTGGCCAGGCTCAGACACAGCGAGAAGAAATGAGAAAAGGAGGAGAGGCAAGAAGAGAAAGTCTGCCAATCGGATCTTCTGGGTACTTAGATGATGTAATAGGAGTGTTTGAGGAACCTTCGTGTATCGCTTGTCTATCCTTCATAATTTTTCTGCAACAGACCAGTATTACCTTTCTGAAGAAAATGGTGTGTTCATTTGTGTTGATCGAGTCTCGTGCCACTGTAAGCTGGCCACTTGCCCACTCTTATCTCTCCTTCCCCTTGTGCCTTTAAAGCAGCGAGGCCACGTGGGCCCGGAGCTATTTCCGTGCCGCTTGCAACTGTCTCCTGTTGTTTGCAGCGGCCTTTCTGGAGCGCGGGCATCGCACTCACGCACCCTGCAAATCTAATTCTCTTTCCATTCGCCTACGGAGTCCTGGGGTTTTCCCTGGAAAGGAAGGGTGCCATCTCTTGGAAGTCGTCCTCTTCCGGCCCGTCGCAATGAGGGAGACCCTCCATATGATCCAAAAAAAGAGTATTGTGCTTCTAAGTGTTTATGTCCTTAGTCTTAATAGCAGTTTCTTCTTGAGAATAAGAGAGGAAAAAAAAGAAAAAAAATCTCCACGCATTGGCACCATCAGTCTGATTTCTTTCCAGCAAGTGCCGGCGACGGCAACAAAAGCAAGGCCCCCTTGTTTTTCTGTTGTTTAATTAAATTCTTTCAAGCCGCGTGGAGCGATACTGCTGGGTAGATCTTGTAAGAGGAGATAATTAAAACGCAAACACACTGGCTCTTTCTTTTGCAATGGCAGCCGCGGCACACGCCCGGACGGCTAGCCCTCGCCAGCCCCCGGAGGATGCTCGGTGTGCGGACCCAGTGGGCTTCAGAAGCGGGCTCGGCGGTTTGTTAGCGAGCTGTCCAGCCCCTTCACGCTGGGGATCGGGCCGGATATCTCTGGAAAGTCAGCCTTTTTCC
>NW_011888830.1:5273078-5289681 GCF_000151845.1 Pteropus vampyrus
CCCACCAAATCTCACAGGAAGCGGAATCCCCCAAACACGGGGCGGCGGGGAGGAGGATGGTCTGGGCGCTCGGCCGCCAAGAAAAATGGCAATTCGCCACTCCCTTGCCAAATCGAATCTTGTCTTCAGCTTTCTGTAAATCGACATCAGCTCCCAGTGCTTCAAACCCCTCTTACATATCACCGAGTCTCACATCTCGATTTCCAACCCAAACCTCCTCTGAGGTGCGGAGTCGCAAATCCAAACACGCACCTAGCAGTTCCGCTCAGGGGTCTCATAGATATTTCCGCCCTAAGAGGTTCCAATCTGGACTCTGGCTCTGGGCGCCCATCTGACTGTCTAACTCTAAGTGAACGGCCATTCTACCCGCCACTTCCTCGGGTCAGGAACCCGAGCGCCACACCTGACAGCTACTTCCTTGGAACTCCCTCCTCCAATTCACTACCAGCTCCTGTCAGTTCTGCTTTCAAAATACACTTCTAACGTGTCACCCATCTCCATGTGCCCATCCCGCGCTGATCGACCATCACCCCATCCATCCTCTCCTTCCTGGACCGTTACAAGAGCTTCCTAATTGTCTTCTTGCCTCTGTTTTTGACCATATCCAAGTGATTCTTCATGCGGCAACCAGAGCAATGGCGCAGCACAAACCGATGGTGTCACTTCCCTGAACGGAGCACTGGAACAGCCTGCCGTTTGCAAAATCAATTAAATTAAAATTTCAGCACGACCCGTTTGATCTGGTGTCTGCTGACTGCTCCACGGTCACCCTGAGCCATTATTCTTCTATCGCCATTGCCGTTAAGTGACCTAAGGCAAGCTTTTAGTGTACTATTCTCAATTTTTTTTTTTTTTTTTTTTGGTAAAGAGCAGAATCCGCTAAAAAACTTTGAGGCGGATAAGTTTAGCTCCTACCCACAACCTCATGACCAGACCGAAATGAAAGCAAGTCCGAGGCCATAAATCTGCCATCATATAGTTATTTATTAAATGTGTTTTTATTAACAAGCGTGTTCATTTACTAGGGCTGCCATAAAGCGCCTCAGACTGGGGGGCTCACACAACCAAAATGGACTTTCTCACAGTTCCGGAGGCTGGGAGCGAGACCCAGGCGTCAGCGAGGCTCGTTTCATCCTGAGGCCTCCCCGCTCAGCTTGCGGTCAGCCACCTTCTTGCCGCGTCCTCACACGGCCACCCCTGGTCTTCCGTGTCCTAATCTCATCTTAAGGACACTGCTTATATTAGATTAGAACTCACCCTCATGGCTTCATTTTACCTTAACTGCCTCCTTAGTGGCCTCGTCTCCAAATTCAGTCACGTTCTGAGGTATTGGGGTCAGGATTTCAACATAGGAATTGGGGCGGGGGGGATGTAATCCAGCTCATAACAACAAGCGGGCAGAACAGCGTACACGCTCTGTTACGAAGGTCCTGGCTCCGTGTTCTCTAGATACTTTGACCTCTCCCTGACTGAAAGGCCCACTGCAGTGGACACCACAACCTGGCAGAGGCAGCCTTCTGTCACCTGGGGCGTTGCCACCAGATAACCGGAACGCTTCTTCATCAGTGAACACGCACAGAACGACTTAGGGACTCAAGTCGGAGACGCCATTCCTGGTCCCACGACAAAAGCGCTTTTCCCATGACCCCTTCCATCCCTTCCGCAGAGAGCACGTGACCATGCTCATCGGTTTTTATTTGTCTGTTACACATCACTCACCCATCAGGGTCCATGAGAGCAGAAGCCGGGTCAGTCTTCCTCACCGTTATAATCCCTGCCATTTTCACTGATCACTCAGTCATCCTGTTTTTATTTAGCCAGCCAGTCAACAGAGGTGACTCGAGCACCTACTATGTGCCAGAAGTGAAAGGCATGTCCCCGCCCTCATTGGAGCTTACCGCCTGGTAGGGAAGGTGACTCGAAGGCAGAGTGAGAACTCTGACCTCAGCCCAGGGGGAGCTATTTCTCTCCCCTGGGCCCCCCTCACCCCGCCCCCCACGTGCGGTCCCGCCGGACACACCGTGCGATGCTCGTTACCTTGCCTCTCTCCTCCACCGTCAGCAAGCTTGAGAGCAGAGACACCTGTCAGTTTGTTTCTTCACACTCGGTATTCCGCTTGAATGCTAGACACGTAGTAGGTCCTCAGTCTACGCCTTGTTGCCTACAATCCAAAGCGACTCTTGTACACCCCTGGGATATCTTATCAGTACAGTGCTGAACTTAGGAACGATACGAGTCTTACCGTCTTTTTTCTTTTTTGCTTTTTTATTGACTTTTTTTTTTTCATTTCCATTCACAAACACGGTGCGAGCAAAGAGGAGGAAAGTGAGCCCCCTAAGTGAACGATAACACTGACAGCCGCAGAAGGCTTCCGTGGGCAAACGCATCCTGACGGGCCCCGACGTGAAACTCGGACCGAGACGTGCTTACTTCCACTAGAAAGAATGTCTCCTTTCAACGAAGCTACGCATTTCAAACTAACATTTGTGGACTTCTTGGGAAAATTGGCACCGGGCCTTAAAGACGCAACCATCGGTAGTTTCCATCTACCATAAAGATAAATTTACAAATTATTAGGAAAACATTAACCGTGATATCTGTATTTTCTGAACTCCTCGTTAGAAAACACAGTCTAACAGTGGATTTTTGTTTCTTGAGTATAGTTTCATTTTAAAGCTTTGAAATTTAATTAAACTTATTACGTTGTTTTTTTTTTTTTAATTGGAATTTCCTGGACTTTGAGACTCTTTCTTCGGAAAAATGAGATTGAACATTGAAAGTAAAATCTGACCTAGAAAATAATAATGGCTCTATAGTCACTGAAACGGCGGAACTACTATAATTTTTTAGCCAGCTGGCCCAACTGCCAAAACGCACCTCCCCGTCCATTTGTTAATTCCTGAAATTATACCCTTAAATTTCATTCTTTCGGCTTAAGGCTTCGTTTCCTGCTAAAATGCAAAACACCTCTGGGAAAGACCATACTTAAACTAACGACAGTCATTTACCCCTAACGCTCATCTCGGTGTTTAGATATGAGTAGAAAGAAAGAAAAAGAAGGATTTGATACTGAGGCCCACACACAGGAAATAGTCTAGAAAAGAAAATTTGGAGGTTCTAAATCAATGAAAGAACATCTTTGCCTCCAACTCTGCCCTGAAAAAAATATTTTGGAACTCTGGGAATTGAGCTTTTGCGCGAAGCAGAGCCGCATGTAGAGAAGAAAAAGAAAATCGTGCTTGAGACGTTTCTTGAAGTTTCTCTCATTACTTCCCCGATTATGATGAACAGCTGACGATCTGAGAGTAAACTGTTGCTGACGCCTGTCACTTAACCCTAAGCAGCTACAGTTAGCATTTCCTAGATAAAGTCATTGCTGGCCAACGCTGCAATTAAAGAATCGCAGGGCTTTGCGAAATTCCCCTCGGTAACTGATACTTTGTAAGGGAGCCAGACCTGCAGTGAGAGGGAACACGTAGGAGCCCATCACCTGTGGCCAAAAGAGAATCCTCTGGACATCTTATGGCCTCCGAAAAACAATGTCTCGAATATCTTATTCAAATTACACCTCGAGGCAGGTGGAAGAAAGCTGAGTATAAACTCCCTCGGATGATTCAGAAGCAGGTCACCGTGATGTCACTGGAGAACTTGGCCTTGACTCTGTTTCCTCCTCTGGCTGTGAAGTGGGAGCATCATTCCCCAGCTCTTTCCAAAAGTGTGTGTCCCCCCCTGGCAGAACAGGAGGCCGTGACGAGCACCGTGTGCCCCACTGAGCAGCTTCACCCCCCACTGAGGCCGAGTCTGTGGGCGTGGGCACCCCCCTGGCACAGCGAGGCAGCGATCCCAAGCTAGTCACGTCGACACCATCGGTCTCTGCTGAGTAATAGATGCTTATTGTGCCAGTGCCCCACAGCAGAGCGATAATTTTTTTTTACGTTTTCTGTTCTCAAGACAAACTGATTACTTGTGTAAAAAAATCCAGACTTTGAGAAGGCCATATTCATGAAAATATGTTCGGTTTAAATTTCAGAAATCGGACTCAAAAATTAAATTTCTGCATCATAAAAGCCTTGATCAAGGCTTAGTATTTTTTAGTTGTTGTTACTGAAACAAAGAGCATGGCCTTGAGAATAGAAAAGCTGACATAGGCATTAATATTATCAATCCGCAGCAACCTGAGACTAAGCTTCCACAACCGTGGATGAATTCGATAAGATCGAGGTGATCCAGTTTGCTAATTTGCCCTCCTTTTTGCAGTGAATGTTTGTATTGCCCCAAACTTCATGTGCCGAAACCCTAACCCCGGCGTTAGGGGAGGTGCTTAGTGCCCTCATGAAAGAGACCCCAGGGAGCTCCCCGCCAATTTTCCACCACGCAAGGACACAGCGAGAAAATGGCCCTCTGTGAACCAGGAAGGAGGCCCACAGCAGATGCGGAATCTGATGGCACCTTGACCTGGGACTTCCATTTATTTCCCACGGTTCCGGAGGTGAGAAATAAATGTTTGCTGTTTAAGCCACTCGGTCTGCGATATTTTTTGTGACCCGGCGCAGACAGACCACAATGCAGTGTTCAGGCAGATCTCATGCTTCTAGGTGTCGACTAGGCATTTTGAACGTTTGTTTAAAGCAGTCACAAATTCGATCACCTCTCGTTTAAGTCAGGTGGGGGTTGACTGTAGTCAGATAAAAAGAATCTTAGTTTCTTATTTACCAAAATCATGAGGTCAAATAACATTCGTCATTTCCCTTTTCTCAGTTAACGTTCTTCATGAATCAGATTGAGGCGACAACTCGCTTAGAAATGACATCGTAGGATTTTAAGTAATAAGATTGTTCCATTCCAAAAAATAAGCTCTTCTCCAGGTCCAGAAATCCAGATGAGTTTTACTTTTCTAAGACATCTCCTCTTACCTCCTCCCCACCCCCATCTCACCCTCCAATGTTTCCAAATCATTCTAGTCCTTTCCACTCAGAAGGAAAACAGTTTAACAGCCCAGGATTATTGGAGGCCAAGACTAAGAGATCCGCATGTTCGTCTGTCACTCCCTCCCAAACGTGTGGGGTTTGAGACATTCCGGAACCCAATGACCGCCTCTTGCCGGGGCCAGCGGGGAAGATACGCAGATGCACAAGCATCCTCCGTGCCACGGACACTGCTCCAGGTGCGTTCACGGAGATGGTCTCATGTAACCCTCGCAACATCCTTTTTTCTGTAAACCTCGGGGTCCCTTTTTAGAGGTTAAATAAACTCCCTAGGATCACATAGCTAATAAATGCCAGTTTCAGGATTCCAGCCCAAACCCGGCTGGCTCTTTATGACTTGTGAACTTTTCACTCTGCCAAAGCTAACCCAGATGAATCTCTAACGGGGGGTTTAACACTGGGGAATTCTGCCGTGGTCCGTGGAGGTGAGCGATACTGTTGATCAGTGACGCCCTGGGCTTGCAGCGAGTAACCACATGCTCTGTCTCTGCGTGAGTCTCTGTCCCGGCCTCTGGTTATTCTTTGCCACATTCTAGCTTCAACACCTTTTCCATTCCGGGCTAGCATCACGGGGGTGTTTTCAGATCAATTATTATTCATTCGGTCTTTAGACTGAAAGTCCTCTAAAGACCTCAAGGCACCGTATAGAAAAATATTGCATAATGAACAATTAACATTTGGATTACCAGGAGGGTACCGTTGAGAATGCTACATTCTTTCTTTCTTCCAGTCCTGGGGGAAGGGGGGCGGTTTCATCAGCTCGAAATGGGCCGTTCCCCCTGCAGCCCCAGCCGGTCCTCCCCTCTCTCCCGCTGACCTCGAAGCCCAGACGCGCAGATTTTCGAACTTGATACCACCGCCACCTCCCCTGCGCGAACTATAGCTTTGCCAACCTCCATCCGATGCCCCAAACCATCCGTCTTCACCGCTTCTCCAAAGTGATGCACGTCATCTAAGAAACAACACCTAAGGCCTCCGAGGGGTAAGGTGTCCCAGGGGTAAGCTCCCTGAGCCGTCGTGAGCCCTGCCTTCCTGACCACCTCTAGCTCTGCCGAGGGCCCAGCAGGGAGGCAGTGAGCGCCTCTGGCCCTGCGTCACGTGGAGGCACAGGCACGAGGATGAGCGGAGGGACCAGCCGGGACTGCTCCTCTGAGTCTGCTTCAGTCCCCACGTGTCGATCAAACGGTGCCCCTCCCTCCTCAGAAAAAAAGGCACCTCGAAGTCCTAACCCCCAGAACCTCGGAATGTGACATTTATGCGGAGGCAGAGTCTTTATAGACATAATCGGGTTAACGTGAGGACGTTGGGGCGAGGCCTGATGCAGTACGACCGGCGTCCTTATGAAAAGCGGAGATTGTCACAGGCAAACGCGTGGCGGGGAGACAGTGGGCAGAGACACAGAAGGCGGCGTCTGCATGCAAGCAGAAAGGCCTGGGAATGAGCGTTCCCTCGCAGCCCGCAGGGGGCGCTGACCCTCCCAACACCTCGACTTAGGCCTTCCAGCCCCCGGGACTGTGACGGGGTTCATGTCTGTCGTTTAAGCCACCGGCGCGTGGCACTTGTTACAGCAGCCAGCTAAGCAGCAAACCAGAGGACTAGTCAACAAACCTAGACAGCGATGACCGACCTGCAAAGCCCAGAACACGCGGTCATCTGAACACCGGGAGAGCGACGGGAGGGGGCGCTGAACCCTGCAGCCCGGCGATGTGACAGGCGCACGTTCCTGCTCCAACAAGGATGACCGTGCTGCGACGCCCCTGAGGCGCAGCAGGCGGGGGCCAGGCAGGGCCGGCCCTCCTGTGGCGCCAAGGAGACAGCGACGAGGTTGGGGCATAGCCGGCCTGGGGATGGGGTTCCCGCCAATGACAACAACCCGCTGCTGTTCTCTCCTAAGTGGAGCCCAGTCGCCGGTGGCGTGTGACGCGGACTGGTCACAGGCACGACAGACGCTCAGGTGACGACTTCAGGCGACTCAGATAAGCTCCTTTCCTACGGTTCTGCCAACAACTCGGCCTTCTGTGGGACTCTCCTTTGGGAGCAGAGGCCCACAGGGGACAAGGGGACACGTGTAGCTCGCTCCACATGCGAAGTGCCCCGGCAACGCCACGGAAGTGCGTGCTGGCCTCACAGTTGGGGCTGCGTTTCAGAACGTGCCGCGTGTCTTCCTGGACGGTGACTCTCACTGGTCGCATAGCCCAGACCCCAAGTTGCTTGATCTGTTATGTGTCAGCCTCACCCCCCGCCAAATCAGGATGCTATGATCGAGTTGCTTATTGAAACCATTTGGCTGCCAGGGAGATTAGTGGAAAGTAATTGGTCATTGTGTTCTCGCCAGCTCTGAAGGGCAGAGGCATGAAATCGGGTTGTCCATGGGGCCACCCCCTCCCCAGAGGCCCTAAGGGAGAACCCCTTCCTCGCCTCCTCCAGCTCTGGTGGCTCCCGGTGTCCATGGGCTTGTGGCCGCATCACTCCACCCCACGCTGCTCCCCTCCCCGTGTGGGCCTCTGTCCCCCCGCCCTCTCCCCTGAACACGGGACCACGCGGGGCCCGTCTGAATGATCCAGTACAAGCACCGCCTCTCCAGATCCTTCACCCGATTGCCCCTTTTACGAACAGTCCCTCTTTTGCCATATTCACAGGTTTCCAGGGATTAGGAAGTGCGTAGATCTTGGCGTGGGGTTCGGGGGTGAGGGGTCCTTTTCTCTGCCGACCACACGCCCAACCGCAGAGCCTCTTAGGTTCACTTGGGAAGTCCGTCTCTTAAATGCGACCACTGCTCCCTAACGAGGAATGTTCATTTGAACTGGAGTCCCAGCCCCGGGCCAAGCTTCGTCTAAGACGCACAAGGTTAAGATGGCTCGAGTCATCACTCTCTGTCTCCCCGCCGCTCGAGCCATCCAGCCAGCAAGCTCTCAGCACGGCGAGACGGCCGGCTCTCGACCATACTAAGGTCTGCGAGGAGCAGTCAGAGGGACCAAGTTTTTGGTCTTCCCTCGGCCTCTTTCTTCTTGATGGCCGAGGGTCCTGGTCGGTGTGTGAAGGAGGATGTGACGTATGTTTATCAAATGCCTCGGTCTTGTCCGCCCCGTTCCCTGCTGTCTGCTAGCACTCAGAAAATGTGTGCAAACTGTGCGTTTTTCTCCTCAGTTGCCAGCATCACGACGAAGCCCTGCATATATAAGTGTTCAGTGTTCACATCTTCACTCTCTGGACAGCTTTAATGTTCAAATGTTCATTTTCGCTAAGAACTTTTAAGAGTACGCTTTTTCTTTCTCTTACTATTTCTTCATCGGCTTTCGTCACCCAAATCCTTTTCTCTCCAGATTCGGGTAGCACAGAGGAATACACAGAAGAAAAGCAAGAACTTCTAGAAGCACTCAGGAAAAAAATTTGAATGGACTATAAAATTTATCTTATCATTTTGCATAAAATGATATCTGAGAAAATGATAGTTACTTGATCAAATAGTTGTGTAAAGGAAATACCTAGGATTGAGCACTATTTAGAATTTGTTACCAAGAATCGGACATATAGTGTTCTTGGTAATTCGGGCAGTGCTTAAAATATCACATAATTATGTAAATGTATTTAGAAGTATAGATATGCGATTCAAGAAGGGGAACCATTCGCTACACTTCGAATAGCAAGGCTTCAGAAATCCAATGGTGCTTGACCCAGGCTGTACATTAAAATCTTCCGAGAGCTTTTTAAAAAATACTACCGCCCCACCCCAAGACAATCAAATCAGAATTTCCTCGGATGATTCTGAGTGCTGAGCCGAAGTTAAGAATCACGTCTTACTAATGAGGAAGTCGAGGCACAAAGAGTGAGGTGCCTACGTTTGTGACCAAGCGTACAAAAAGTAACGGCTGTAAACAGGCAGCGAGAAATAGTAAATAATTTAAAACAAAATGGTTTTTAAGGAGAAGCCCCAGGGGCTGCCAGCAGCAGGAGAAACAAGGTGATGACTGACCAGGGTGAGGATTGTGAAATGATGGTGTTGTCCCCTGTCCCCTGTGAAAATGTAGATCCCACTTAAACCCTTTATCGCCCAGCTGTGTGTCTACCAGGGAGCTGGCGTGGGGAGAAAATGTACCTATGACACTTTTTCTAAAAGTTCGGAGTTTGGGGAAGCAAGACGGGAGAACAAACTCTGAAACTCCAGAACCAGATAGGACAACCCCCCTGAGGCAAAATCAAGCAGAGGCCACAGGAAATAGCTTCGCCCCGTTAGTGCAAAATTTTATTGTCGTTTGAGCATAACCCCGATGAGTGTCAGTGAGTTGAAATAGTTAAAATCTGCTGGCAATCGGGACTGATTTCCTGTCATCATTTTCTATAGATTTCCTGTCATCGATCTTCGAATAAAAGAAAAAAAAGCTAAAGATTATTTTATACTGATTACCGGCAATTTTGTTGCGGGTAATTTTTACCCTGGATTTAGCAAATCGCTTCCCTATTACCTGATTAACATCAAAATAAACTGTCTGTTTCTCTTCCCAGGCCCCTCCCCTGGTCCTGGAGTCTCACAAACTCTTCTCATCCGAGGTTCTGATGTGCTCATTTGCTCATCAATACACACTAGCCTGCCTGGGTTTAATTAATAGATATTTAGTTTTGACAAAGGCAGGGTAAACAGAAGTCTAATTCATGAATTCATCATTATTTATCCCCCCCACCGTGACCCTCACTTGAAATTGGTCCCGAGTCTTATCAGTCCGCTCCCTTTTCTGCCTCTTCATTTGCATATCAAATATATCATTTTAAGCAGGCTGCTCACAGCCACCGCTTGCAGATGGTGACAGAACCAGCTGCCCCCTGGAGCTCTAGGCAAACATCTGTAAACCCACTGTGACCACGGGAGAAGCACCGCGGACAGGGGATTAGCCTCATCCACCATTCAGAGTCTCTCCTCCAGAAACCAAGATCTTGCGCGTGCCCTGTTTCCATGGGCGTAATCGATTGGCTGAGCGATCGACTGATTGATTGATTTAATTCATAATATTAAGTATCTACTGTCCTAAAATGAGAATGACAACACAGGGTCCCCCAACATTTAAATGTTGAGTTTCTTGCCACCAAAACCTCCCCTGCCGACTCAGGGTGCCTCAGCAGGTTCTGAGGGTGACTCCACTGAAATGCATTATCATTACAAAGAATTGGGATACACTGGAAAATTAGCTGGCTTTGATGCATTTGCCCTTGCAATGATTTTCTCCCTGCAAGAAGAACAGGATGTTGGTGGCAACTGATTCAAAATCAAGTCCTGTTGTTTTTGAGCACTCGGGAGTCGGGACCTACAAAATTATGAGCGCTTCTGTAATTTTATCCATATCACTCAGATCTGACCTGCCCATGTTAATCGACCCACCCCACACCCAGAATTCACCTGTTAGCGCTACGTGACACCCTATGTTTGTTAGACTACTCGAATGGAATATTCAAATCTCTGATAGGGTTAAAATATATTTCAGAGATGTCGGAATTGTGTTTCAAAGCTGTTTTATTCATCCGACCCACTTCCCTGAAGAGCCGTTTTAGAGATGTGATCTTCAGACCCTTGAAAGCAGGATAACCAAGCAAGATCCAGCCCTAAGGCTGGTGTCTGGCTTTTAAGAACTCCACACAGAGCCCCAGAAGCAAGAATACGGGGACAATAATACCATCAGGGACTGCATTAATTATGCACTCTAAAAGTAACGTGGTCTCCTTTTTAAAAAACTAAAGTATTACACTGTAAAGCCACCTGTCAGTTCTAGTCAGTGTACTGAATGCCTTAGGCGGGATCACTGGGAAGATACCGTGGCTCTTTCTCTAGGGCACCGTTAGCTGGTGCGGCGTAAGCGAGGCCCCCTCTTCTTCTCGTGGTGCGGGGCTTGGTCTCCCCACCACCCAGGGAAGTTCGCATCATAAGCAAGAGTCCTAGATTTGGGGGTGGACGGCCTGAGTCTTGTCTCAACTCTACCACCAACTTTCTGCCATCCGGGCAAGTCCCATCTTCTCTCTGAACACCTGTGTCTCACTCTGTAAGAGGAGACAGTTGGGTTACATTCACATGTATTCACCTGTGCACCTCAGAAATGTTACTAAGTGTTCCTTGAAAAGATTTACATGGTCAAATAATTTTAGGGTTATCATTGTATTTCTCTCTCTCTCTCTCTCTCTCTCTCTCTCTCTCTCTCTCTCTCTCTCTCTCTCTCTCTCTGTCACACACACACACACACACACACACACACACACACACACATTCTTGGACATTTGCAATATGCATTTGTATATCAAATGCCTCTTTGAGACGTTCTAATAAAGCTATATGTCAAATAAATCGATTTAATTGTGTTTCCCAAATATATTTTGCCAAGAATCCTGCTTGTGTTCGAAACAATCTGGGTGGCACCGGAGAAGACTCTTCAAAGGGCCTTCCAGCTGTGGGCCGCAGTCCATGTTCAGACAGGCCAGGTGTCACAGTTGTGGTGGCCAAGAGTGAGACGTCCAGAACCGGACAGCCTGGGTTCCAGCCCGCAGCTTCCCCACTCATCAGCTTGTGACCTCATCCAACGTCTCTGCCTTTGGTTCCTTCCCCTGCAAAAAGGAGACAGTGCTAGCATCTATCTCGTAGGGCCATTACGAGGATCGAACGAGTTAAGAGACTATATCGAATGCTGAGCAGATGACCCGACACCTAGTGAGTGACGTAGAAGAGTTCGTATTATCATTGCCATATCATAAACACTTGTCCGGTGCAATGATCTCAGAGAAGGAAGAGTCGATGACAGAAACTGACATTTGCTGAGCGTTCGCTACATGCCAGATGATTTATAGACACGATCTCATCAAACCCCCATAATAAAACTAAGATCAAAATATGATTATGATTCATTTTACATGATTCATTATGGTTGATTCATTATGATTCATTGTACAGATGACTAAAATAAAACTCTGAGGTTTTAAGGAATTTGCTAAATATTACCCAGATATTAAAGTGAAATAAATGAACCCCACTTCCGGTTTTTCTGACTTCAAAACTCAAGTTCTTTCTGCTACATTACACTGCCTTAAAGGATGAAAAGTAATAATGTTTCTATTATTTTATACATGAAGAAAGGAGGCAGACAATATGAAATATGTCCTAGGATCACATGGTGAGATTCAAATTAGAAATATCCATTTTCTGTCATCTCACCCTGTAATAGATTCATTACTGAACCGTAAATGCAGAAGGACATACGAAAAGGGAAAAAGAAACTATCTCTACTTTTGATCTGATAACCATTTTTTAAATTAAGATTATTTTGTCTCTGAAGTACCTACTGTACGTATTACGCCCCATTTTAGCACAGGTTTTGCTCTATCCTACCTAACTCAGATTATGTTTTCAGAGAAGCACAGGTCTGAAGTAGACATTTAAAGGTCAAATTAATTCTACTGCCTCCAGAAAGGATTGGATCAAAATAATTCTCAAATGATAATCCTTTACCCTATTCTGCGTTTAAATATTCAGAGAGGAAAATTCTGTTTAAAACAATTCAAATATTAGCCATATATTTAAAATTTCATAATATGCAAGAACCTTTGAGACATTCGTGAAAATAAAAACACATTAATCAAAAAAAAAAGGGGGAGAGGGGATGGACTAGGAAGATGAATTGATGCTCCGTGATGGGATACAAGAATGCGCTTTAAGAACTGAAATTCAGGACTAGGGACTTGGGAAGTAATTTACTGGATATTAATCTTCCCTTTTAGCAGGCAAGGCACAACTTTACTCAGATATGTCTGCTACATCCAAAGTTTTAAAATATAGGGTCAAAAATGCATCCCTGCCACATATCCCATACTGCCATTCTGCGTGGTTCATCTTATCGCTAAAACTGGTTTTTTACAGCAATGTCAGAGATGATAGAGCTTAGCGAGATTTCCATTTTGCAAGTAAAAAAAGGGCAGACAGGTGGTGCACAGCCTGCAGTGTACTTAGATGGAGCAGCCAGCTGCTTAATTCCCATCATCAGAGCCTATGCTGGGACCACAGGGCATCTGATTGAGCCGGAAACGTGCAGAGAGAAGGAGGGGGCGCGTGGAGGATTTCTCAGCCTCTGAAATTCTCCGTTTAGACTCAGTGAGTGAGAGAAGGGATGGCGAGAGGTACTCTGATTTGGATGAGAGGAAACAATCTCTTTGGGAGCGTACGATGATGAGAAATTCGTACAGCGGTTGACGTGGGACTTATTTTAACCTCTGTAGTTGATACACCGGGTATCTGTCTGCATAACATAACGCGTCCCTCAACAGGGGTGCAGACCCGGGACCGTGTTCCCGGCAAGTCCGAGTCCCGTGTACTGGCTTTCAGGTGTATATCCGTTGGAACCAGCAGGTTGTACCCTTGTAATTGTCAAATGCAGCGCCTCCCTCGAAAATGAAAACGTTTCGGCCAAGTTTGTGCTTTGGATACCATTTCCCCATTCTCGGTAAACCAGTACATGTTCAGGCTTTTTCCTCCAGGACTCAGATAAATGTTGAATTTGGTCCCGGGGGCTGTGGCAGAAGCTACTTTAACAGAACGTAAAAAAAAATAAATAAGTAAATGGAAAATTCCTAAGATCCTAAGATTTTTTTGTGATGTAAATGCAAAAGAATTCTTCACTCTGGCAATTCCTGCCTCTCTGCAAGGTTATAATTAAAGGCAAGAGTAAGGCAAAGTGGTACTTGCTGGGATGACAAGTTACTAAAACTTTCTGTAATCTCGTTTACTTCGTAAAAGGTCCAGGAGCTTTCCAAAAGCTGACCTTTGGAGGCACAGTTGAATGAGCGAGAAGGGAACAGCAATTCTGCTTCAGTTTCTCTTTATTCTTTTCGATCTTATGAAGTATGGCGTAACATGGCCAAATCCATCATTCGACAGAAATATTCCCTATTTGTCTGAGCAAGGAGTACCTCGTGTTTGTAACCCGCCGAACGGAAATGACCATTATGAATCTCTCAAAAGCATCGAAGAGGAAGACGAGTCAAGAGTATTTATTTTCTAGGCTCTCGTCCTTAAGAAAAGCTCGTGTCTTGTTTTGTTGGTTGTTGTAGTCTGGGGTTCCAAAGCACCCTCGAAGCCCCTTATGACTTTGAACCTTCTGTCGAGATTCCTCCCTACAGTGGACACGTATATGGGGTGCTCTTCCTGGTTCCTTTTATTAAAATGCAATTTACCAGTGTGAAGTCACTCAGAGTAACTGTCTTAAAGGAAGCCTAGGAGTTAATAGAATCTTCCATTCATGCCAACGAAAAACAGACTTTTGAGAGACTTAGTTAAACTGCATCCTTTCAGAGACAAAACAAAAACAAACAAAAAAACCCTGATGCCCCTAAATGTCTCTCTCTCCAGCTTCCCAAGCATATGTACAATGGAGAAGTCTCCAGAAAGCCCCTTTAACAGGCAGCTCAGGAACCTCAGCACAGGTTAGTTGATCAGATTAGCAGAGCCTCACCCTAAGGAAGAGGAACACTGGACAGGTCAATTAACTGGGCGTACTCTCCTCAGGAATGGGGGAAGGGACCAAAGGCCTTCCCGGAGGCAGGAGGCTATCGGCCCAGAAATCCAGGTCACCAGAGAGTCACATGGTCGTCAGGCTTCCTTTCCCAGAGGCTAGCCCTAGGCTCACCTGAACTCTGAGACCCCCAGTCTGTTGTCCAAAGCCAGCGGTCCGTGGGCGGCTCCTGAAGCTACACTTCCTAAATCAACCTTTCCGTGCCTCAGTTTCCTCATCTGTAAAATAGGAACGATCGTGGCATCTCCTTCATAAGATTATTGCATGAAATATTGAATTAATAAATAAATCTGTCTATGTGAATCACTTAGAATAGTGCATGACAAATATAAATACCAGGTGTTCAGCTGTTAACAGCATCAAGAAGCAATAACTAGCTGAATGATTCTATTTTTGTAACTACACACACACACACGCACACACACATCTATAGAAAAAGTTTGGAAGAATATTTGTGACTATCAGTGTCAGAAATGATGACTGATCCTTTTCATATTTTCCCCTTATGCATTTTCTTACAATAAATGATTATCTTGACCATAAAAATGTGTAAAATACTAATTAATGCTTTATGTAAAAGATGATCATTTGCCTTTTATTTGTAATAACAAAAAAATGAAAACAGCAAAACAGTGTCCATTGCTACGGATTAGTTCAATAAAATATGGTTCATCTATATAATAGAATTATGCACCTGCAATTTGAAAATATGATGTCGAGGAGTGTTTGTTGGCATAAGAAAATACAATACAGTATATGCAAAGTTAAGTAGCAGCGCTTAATAACAATTAAATCGTAGCTAACTAAAGTACATCTAGTTTTATTTGACCTTAAATAACAAAACATATATACTCCAAAAACGCTAATGCTGATTATCCCTGCATCACAGGACTGCAGGACTCTTAATTTCCTCTGTATATTTGTATAAATTTTCCAAATCTTCAATAACAAACGCATGATGCTTTCAAAACAGAAGAAAACGCTAACTTATAAAAATAAATAAAGATGGATGACCAGAGTTCTAGTCAAAAAATAGAGAAGTCGACATTCAGGCAAGGAATTAGGAGGCAAAAAAAAAAAAAACCGTTCGATCTCGCTCTTCCTCTGCTCGTAGTTGGCACTAATCGATTCCCAATGAGTAAGGACTAAGGAAGGTTTAGAACCGAGAAAGAATACTTCCCGACGAGATTTCGAGATGCTGGACAAGAGGTTAGAGCGGAAGCATGAGCGCCAGACGAGAACTTCCCTGCACCTGCCCGGGCAAGCGCAGGAGGGCGGAGACGAGCACGTTCAAAACCCAGGTAGCAATTGGATTCTTCTTGCTCTTCGAATTTCTGTCCGGCCGTGGCGGGGACTTTGGTGGCTGTGGGAGGGTGGGGCGGAGGTCGAGCTGTCATCTCTCCCCCCCGCCTCCCGCCCCGGTCTGGTGAACGTGTACGTGTTAAAGTATTCGGAACAAAACGGGTCAACTTGCCAAGAGAGATTAGGATGTTTTAAATAGCGCTGAGTTGACAGGAAAATCTCGACGCCATGAAACGAGCTGTGAAGGCGACGTCCTAAAAATCAGAGGTAGAAAGGGCCGAAGTGACTTCCCCAGGACCCTTCAAATCCGGCAGCAGACCTGCCAGCCCCCTGGACCCCCGGCCGCTCCGGCATCTTAGCTCCAGCCTTCCGTGCGCGGCTGAGCGTGGGCGCGCCCCGTTCTTCGAAAGGTAGAGGGCGTCCCTGCGGTAAGGTGAGAGGAAAGGCCAGGTGTGGGGCAGACCCCGTCTGCCATCCAGGCCCCTCCCCTTTTCTTCCAGGTCACGGAGCGAGTGGCCAGACACCCTGCATCACAGCATCTCTGCAGGGGCCATAAAACCTACCTGGCAATGCCATTAGGTGGCTCCGGACATTGGATGACTCTAGACAGCGCCTAATAGAAGGTTTAGCACAGAGTGAGCACCTAATACCAGGTACACATGGGGAGAAAAAATAAAATTAGAGCAAAGATGTTCTTCTCAGAGCCTACAACCTGTCCCGGGTTGCTGCTTGTGCTCAGAGGTCCCCTGTTCCACTAGGCATCTGGAATGAAAGGGGACC
>NW_011888830.1:5289976-5300484 GCF_000151845.1 Pteropus vampyrus
TGAACATCCAGGTTCCGATCAAACCGATGGTCCCACGTGCAAACACCGTGGCCGCCGTGTTACAGCTCACACAGGGTCGACACTCACTGACTCGCACCCCAGGCTGGTGGCCCCCTCCCTCTGGAGGACCTGTTTCTGTAAGCAACCCCTGTTTCCAAAATTCACATTTTCCCACTATGTGTCTTCAGTGTGAATATCCCCTTCACCCTGCAAATCCAGATGCTCCATCCTGAGACTCCTGTAGCCCACAGAAATGCAAAAGCCTTCCTCAAAGCAACAGAAGTCCACGCTTTGCAAACTTCCTGTTTCCTAGCACTGGGGCGGGCGTGTGGGGGGTTGGGGGGGGGGGTACACCGCGTTCCTCTGAAGCCCCCTCCTGACATTTCCAGACTTATTAGCCAGTTTTCACACTGACTTCAATCAACCTCTTTAATCCTCCAAGGAAAGAGCATTTTTAATTCACCGATTGGCTGATAAGCTTGAAGCCAAAAAAAATGATTTACACGCAGATGAATTGTGCTTACAAGATGGAACTTGGAGCATTAGCAGCGGATCTGAATTTCCTATCTGTCATTTTATTTGCCACATTCATTTTTTCTCTGCCATTACCCTTGCTGATTGCGATCTTTCAGCGCTATGGGGCCCTTGCTGCCACAGTTTTTAATCTGCCTTTAATCCCATAGATTTTAAATATTCCCGGCACCGAGAGACTGGAGGCAATTAACTGCCCTTCTGATGCTCTCCTTATCAGTTTCTTCCTTGTATCTTCCAGAAGCAGCCTCAAGACACTTCCAGGCTGACAAATACTCCCAGCATTTCAGAAGAAGCATCCCCCTGCAGATGGGGATGCGAAGTCCAACTGTGCACGCTGACGCTAAGCAATCAAGTCTTTTTTGGGGGGGGATGGGGGTGGGAGGAGGAACCAGGAAAGAGAGGTTGGGGCAAGCAGTGTACACTGGGAGCCCCCAGCGCCCCTGCTCTGAGACAATGCCCTCGTAATGTGTTTGGGGGGCTTTAAAAATGTGTGAATCGTCTAATCTGTTTAATCTGACTGCCACGTTTAACCAGAAATCCATTGCTAGTTCTCTGGCTGGAAGGAGGGTTTCAGATGGGATGGTGACGAGACATCGGGTCGAATAGCCGCCTGTACCTGGCTCCTGTCTCCTCCCCGGGTCTCGTTTCATTTTGTTCCCGTTTTTAATGTGCGACAGTTAAAATCTGCCCAGCGGATTTCTCGACCACTAGTCGATAAATTCCCAACATGTTTAACTGACGTCCGTTCCAACTTGAACGAATTCGGGTTTTCTAACGGAACTTTAGACCTGACCCTGCTACATCAGGGGCTCATGAGCTCTGAGTATACCTGAGGGTCTGATCAGGGTGACACAACTCAGCCGCCAGGACAGAGAAGGGGATCCCCTTCATCCGTTAAAACCCACGCGCTCACCCACTACCAACACGTGTGCATTTAAACACGCTCCGAAAACCGCTGAGCATCTGGTTACCGCCCACGCGCTGCCCGCATAGGCGTCCAGGTCGGTCCTTAGGCCTCTCGAGGATCACTCGGCTGGACTCCAGCCCTGACCCCTATCGCCGACTCCTGAGGCAGAGTCCGAGCCTTTCCCTTTTTTATTACCCTCTCGTGTCCAAATGAAACACCTCCGAATTCAAAGCTAAGACCCAAAAGACGCAGAGGAAGACACTTCTCCACCCTGTGTGACGCCGCCACGCCCCGGACGCCCGGGCGTTTCTCATGCTTTAGACCCTCCACCCCCACCCTTTTCTCCTAAGCAGACACGACATTCGACAGCGACTCTGCTCACAAACAACCAAGCTGTTTGAGCTTCGCAGAAGAAAGCCGTGGACATCAACACAGACAAAACTCTCGTGGAGTCGTAGAGTTCGGTCAGCTTGCCATTAGCTCACACGAAGTCGACGGCCTTTGTCGCTCAGTGCTCCCACCGCACGTTCAGTGACAACACCGGTCACCGTTTATGCTGACATCTCCCAGTGGGGAGGACATGGGGGACGGTCACTCTCCCTCAGGTGGAAGAAACGAGATACATTTATCTGACTCGCGCTCCGTCTAAGGGTCGGGCCCCCAAGCGAACAGGGTATTTTCCGGGGGTGAGAAATGGGCGTTCTGTAAACAGGCCATTGTGCATCCGGCGGGCCTCCTCTATGGTTTGGAAGCCGCCCTGTTTTTTAAAGCACAAAAATCGCAGAGCAGAGGGCGACGTCGAGCAGGAGAAAGGATGCGGTCGGGGAGGCCAACAATGCATTAAGTGCATGTGGTTAATTGATTAGCTTCACTTTCTCTACTAAAAGGACAACGCGGGCCCTTTCAGTCAACCTCCCCGGCGAACCCAGCACACGGTAAATGGATGGATGTGACAGCGCAAAAAAAAAAAACGCTGGCCTCTGAGAGGTTGTTTATAAACAACGCCCAGCGACATAAACAAGGGAGGCATCCAGGAAGGCCGGGCCGAGGAAAAGGCCCGACTTCGGTTATATAACAGGAGCAGCACCCGGTAGCAGCTCTCACTGTGTTGTTTTGCTGTGACTTGCAGCTTTGCTTAAGCATTTTAAAGATTCTTGCAAGTCTTTTTCAAGCTGCCAGCTCTAGCCCACGAATTATGGTAATGTGCCACTTCTGAGCCCTCGGCAGGATTTGCAAGAGAGAAATCACATCAGCCTATGCTGATTAAGAATTCCATTCCACCCAGAGATTTATATAAAAAAACTATCTTACATTTTGCTTTTTAATAAGAATGATCGCTATCTCAAATTGAGTCCCAGCAAATTTTAATAAAGGCCCAAGGTTGAGTGGCATTTTGCATGCTGATTTAGCTGTGATTGCTGGCTTTTGATGAGCACGGGCCTGGCGTGGGGAGCTTCCCCTCAGAGCAGGTTTAAGGACCAGGAGTAAGGAAAAGGATAAAAATAAAAACTTTCCACTAAAATTTGAGGCCTTTTCTTTCTGTGATTGATTACTGAATAAATACCAACACGTAGCTTTGGATTCAGCCTGAGTGAAATTCCCTACAGCTAAACAGCTGTTTTTGTAATGGCTTTTAATATACTAACCTGTCAAAATATGTTAACTCTGATGATGGCAATTATTATTTTAAAAGATGTTATCAGTCTATTTATCTATCTCCTGCCCTGATATTTCTTCTCAAATCAAACAGAGAGTCGCAAACAGGCAGCGTTTTTGTTTCCCGATAAGTAAATCGTCAATAAATAAACATTTCGGGGGGAGGGGGAGCGTTCTTCTTCGTTGAAATAGAAGGCACGTAAATTATTCTGAACAATAAAACTAGAAGAAAGCTGAGATTTTCAGCCTATGCCAGCAGCTGACCGAAGACATCTCCAAGAGGGCAAAGGTTTCATGGGCGTGTTTGGGGCGGGGTGTTAATATATCTGAAAAAACTAACAAGTCAGTGGTTATAATTTTATGGGATAGCATTATTGGTTTTCGTGCGATGTCATTTATCCTTGTTGTCATCGATTTCATTATTACATGAATCCGTGTATATAATTCCGCGCTACCGTGAAAGCCACCCCAGTTAAGCGAGCATTTTATTCAGCGTGCCTGCCTCCCAACGAAAGGTTGGCTTGACCCACGCAAAGCAGAATTTTTTAAAAAGCTGGAGAATGCAGATGAGATCCAGTCCGTTGGCTAAGGATCACCAAATTTCACCAGTTAGGTAGGCCATGAGTTTCCAAAACAGAGATCCTGACTTAGGAAAACATATCGGCGAAATTACAAAAATAACGCAATCTCAAAAATGCCAAAAACAGTTTTCGATGTAACTTTAGTATCTTTCCAATAGCCAAGCACTTCTTGGATATGGCGTTTTTTCCTCACAGAAATCCTTGTTTGGTTTCCTTTTTTTTTAAAGGACAATAGAGAAATGAGCCAATATAACATTCATTACAAAAGATAGTAATCACAGGAATTATTATATTATGTACTAACTTAGCTGGGCAATATTGTCAAGAAATTTTCCAGATAATTGAAATCTATTCCTTTATATTATTTTAACCACTATATTATAAATATTACTTATAACTATTTCTTATCTTTGAACTTTCTTTAAAAATTTCTGCGCAATGTAACCATTTTTGTTTCGGTTGCTCGTAATGAACATTTTTGTGATGTACTAAATATTATAAATATAGTTCTATCTAATATAATTAAATATTATAAATAAAGACAACATAATAAATGTTATATATTATAATTTATTTTAAACAAGTACTTATTGAGCATCTGTGATAAGCCAAACACATTGCAAGGTCCTGGGGGTACAATGATAAATACGACAAAAATCCTCTCCTCAGGGGGCTTACTGTCTACCACAGGGAGAGAGACATTTATAACATAGGGCGTCGATGCTGTGACAAGGATATATATTGGTTGCTGTGGAAACCCACCGGCCAATGAGAAGAGATCAGGAAGTGATTCCTAGGGATGCAACCTCAAAGCTAAGTCCTAACAGACCAGTAGTAGCTCAGTTCAAAGAGAGTAGAGATCCTGGAGTTAGAAACGGCAGAAATATAAGTCAGTCATAATAGCCGAAGGGGCAGGGACCGGTCAGTGTCTTCAAAGCTTAATTTAACGGTTCTTCCCGTGCTTCTGTTATGTGCCAGCCACCTTTCCACGTGCTGGAGCATACTGTAGTTATGAACAAGAGAGCCAGGCTCCCATAGACTTTACATTTGAGTGAAGAGAGCCCAAAACTGTATTTTAAAAACCAGACAAAAAAAAAAAAAATCAACAATCCCGCGTTAAGTGGAGTAAACGCCACGAGGGAAATTAACCAAGGAGACAGCGTGGAGAGTGATGGGAGGGCTAGCTCAGCTGGGGTGACCGACCACAGCAGACCTAAGAAATTTTATCCTCACACTAAGTAGAAACAACCACAGGGTTTAAAAAAAGCGATCAGGTTTCCATTTTAGAAATTCACCGCCGCTGCTCTGAGAAGCATGACTTGGGAAAGAACAAGACTGCGGATAAGTAACCCAGGAGGAACCCGTTGCTTCTGTCCGGGTAAAAGAGGAAAGGGACCTGCAGGAAAGGAACGGTCCTCAGCCGAGGGAGCGGCACTGCAGAGAGAACCAGGTCAGGCACGGAGGAAGCGGGGTGGGCAGCATCGCACAAGGCGGGAACGTAGGCTGGACCCGTGAGACGCAGCCATAGCAGACAGTACGCACGCGGGCTTCGGCTTCGGCTTCGGCTGTCGTTGGGGGCACTGTTCCCAACACAGGAAACGCGGGATCGGGGAACTTGGGGGAGATGATTACACCTTTCCAGTATTGTCCGTGTTGAGTCTGAGAATGAATTTAAGTCTGGATTTAAGTAAGATGAGGGACATCCAAGAGGATGTGACAGACACATAGGTGGGTATGTCGAAGCTCGCTAGAAAGACCTAGAAATATCTTCCCTTGTGCTAAACAGCGGTAAATCACTTTCTTTTCTATTTACCTCTCCCTCTTCAATATCGGCTGTTACCTCAATATGCGATGAGCCTAATTTTCCCAAAACATCTGACGTCTTCCCACGTGTGGCCTTTTGTTTCTGCTCTTTCTTCATTATTATTCTTGACTACTTTCTTGCATTCGCCTATCAAAATTCTAACCCCTCAGTTAAAGAGTTAAATTTAAGAAACAAAACTACGAAAGAATAAGAAGAAAATAGGGGTTTTAAAGGGTTTTTTGAAGGGGGAGGGGAGAAAAAACATACCGGCAATAAAAGCGAAGGAAAAAGCCAAGAGTATGAATAGACAATTTAGAAAAAATATTTTAAGTGGTCAATAAACAATGAAACAGTGATTAATGCCACTAAAAAAGGAAAGAAGGCCTAAAGAAAACAATAGTGAGAAACTATTTTTACCTATTACATTTCAAAAAAATTAAAAGAATATGTAAAAAAAACTATGTTGGCAAAGATGAAGAGAAACAGGTATCTCTATATACTAGTGGGAATTAAAATTTATAGCATTCTGGAAGGGAATTTGGCAAATGTATCTAGTCAGCCTTAAAAGATTTATACTTTTTTCCCTGGCAAAATCATTCTGAGAACTTATCCTAAGGAAAGAATCAGCAATGTGCATAAATCTTTATGCATGTGAATGTTCATTGCAGCTTTATTTACATTAGAAAAAACAGACTAAATATTCCATAATGAACAATTAATTAAATTATGATAAACATACAAGATAGAACCACGTAATGCGTAAAAACATCACTTAAAGAATAATTAATAATCCAAGAATGCTTGTGATACATTTTTATTTTTAACATTATATTTAATTATTATGCAAAAAAATGAAAGTAGAAAACTCATCCAAAAAATGTATCACACAGATCACCGTTTTACATACTATTTTGTGCCCTGCTTTGTTTCAGATAAGGTTCTACTGTGGCTAGATGCCAGAACAATATTTGGTTAAAATTAACATCTCTTTCTGATTTTACATACAAACAGAAGAAAATTTCTTTAACATACTTAGCGAAATATTGGAAGGATTCTCATTAAATTGACTATTCATATTTTTTTGAAAGTTTGAGACAAATAGTACAAAAACGATATATATATATATATGAAAAGATAAAATTATTACTGAGAGAGGTATATATCTCTATCCAAAGTCAACTTGAAAACTGTTCGACAAAATAAAAATGCTTAATAAGGCAAGTGGTTAAAAAGATGTACCACAAGGCAAAACTGTGGAAACGGTAAGGTCAGGGGTGGCCGGGGCTGGGGGTTGGGGATGAGCAGGTGTCACAGAGGGTTTGTAGCAAAATAAAAATACTCCGAACGGTATTGCAATATATGGCACCGTACATGTGTCCAAACCCACAGAATGTACAGCATCCAGAGTGACCCCGAGCCGAACTATAGACTTTGGGTGACAATGACACATCACTGGAGGTTTGTCCTTGGTTAAAAAAAAAAAAAACCTTTCTGGTGAGTGACGCTGATAACAGGGAAGGCTCTACACATGTAAGTGCATACTTTTTTTTTACAATAAATATGAATTAATTTTTAAATCAGAAATCAACAAATACCACGTGGTTTGCCTGTGTTTAGTGATCACTTCCGAAAGAACAGGTTTCCTCCCAACTTCGAACGCCCGGGCCTTTCTGTCCTTCCGGAATTTACATGCAGTCTCGTCTCATGGTCATTTGCTCCTTGTCTTTCTGTATTTTACTCATCTTTCTGTGTTCAGCGCTAGAAAGTACTTTGCACGTTGTACTTTGTAAAACATTCCTGCCATTGAATTTCAAATTATAGAAAATTTATATTTAGGAACAATCTGATATTTACAACCAAGAAGCCAGAGAGAGTTATCATTGACCCAGGATTTTGATAAAGATCACGTTTTTCAAACCACTATAAACTCAGCATTAATTACACTTTCTAACATTTGTTGTGTTTAATAGATTTTAGCAACCTTAAAAAATAACGTGGCCCCAAATTGATTGTATCTGTACCTTTAGCGGCCCAACCCAAGGTCCCGCCTTACACATCAAGCAGAGTAGATACAGAGCCCGCTGCCTGTTCTTTTAGGAGCTGAGGAAAATGTTTTCATCTAGGATCAGACAGGGAAAAACAATAAACTTTTAGAGCGGAGGGTTATATGCGTCTTTATACCAAAGCGGTCATAAAAGATGTTTTAATATATTTTTTTTTTAATGAAAGAAAGGACCTCCAAAGTCAAGATTCCTAGAGCCCATGGGAGTTAGGAGGACACGTGCTCTCAGGGCAGCGAGTGACAGTGGCAGTGGCAGAGGTCATCGGAGGACAAAAGCGTTACGCCAGAGAAAAGAAGATGGAAGGTTCTAGAATTGTAGTGAGGGTGTTACGCAAGTGGCGGATGGTGTGGATTTCGAGACAGAGAAGCCTGGTCAAGGGAAAAGAATGCGAAGGGAACAAGGTTGAGAAGAAGCGTAAAAGAGAGTGCGTGGGTACAGAGGACGGGAAGAGATGGCATGTGGGGGACAGGGAGCCTCTGCCGCCTGGTCTCAGGCAGGTGCCTGTGACCGCGAGGCTGAGGCAGCTGTGCCAGTGGGAGCTGGTGCTCTGGGATGATGCAGTCAGAGAGGAAAGGGGGCCGTGAGGTGTGCAAGCAAACTTGAGACAAACGAGGAAACAGGGGACCTCAAAATTGGGGGGCACCAAGCAAACCGTTTCCCAGCGAGTCCCTTATACTGATATTGCCCAGTGACCGTCTTATGCAGTAACAGGAAGGGAGCTGAATTTATTGGATAAGATGCCTTGGGTCCCAATTCGCTTTACCCCTAACGGCTGTAAATCAGACAGATGAACTCCCTGACGTGTGTCACGTCTAGAAATGTTCCTGTTCATACTGCCTTTGCCTGATCGTGAAAGACTGGATATTTCCGCTCCAAACTCTCATTTCCGTCGGTTCGCAGTTCTGTCTGGGGTGCAGTAGTGGCTGCATTATGGGGGTTGCGTTGCATCGTAGTCTAAAGGATTAAGAGGTAAATAAGGCTTATATAAACACGCAAGTATGAGGGGAATGGCTGTTCCTCCTTTTGTTCAAAAAAAAAGAAATCTTTTTATCATCGCTGCATCGCATTTCCCTTTCCAGTAATAAGCCATGAAAGAATATGCGTCCACTTTCCCATTTCTTGCCTTTTGAAGTTAATTTCCAGTCCTAACTGTAAATCAGAAATGGTGCAATCTTTTGATATGTTACAGAGCAATGAAAATTTAATTTATATAATATCTTCCTTTTTTTAAGTGCTTTGTTCACTTGCAGCAGCAGCAGCTGTGAATGATGGCTAAGTTAAGAATAAAAAGTAACATCAAAGTAATGTCTGTCATTATGATTTCAAACAGCGTGTGCCACTTGGAAAGGTTTGGGTAAAATATAAAAAATGCGATTGACTAACTGAACTAGAATATAGGCATATAGAAGGTGAGATCTCTGTACGTTTCTGAATTCCTCTGCCCATATAAAATCTAAAGGACAATTTTTGAAAATGAACAAGCCCAATGGACATCAAATTCTTGCATGACTCTGTGTGTGTGTGTGTGTGTGCATGTGTGTGTTTTAAATTTGGAAGCATCACCATTCAATTACAAATGTCTCATGTGGATTCGCAGCTTCAAAAATAAGTGTGCTTTTTCTGGAAACATCAAACTCAGGAGGGATCCCTGCCCCCCACTTCCCCCCCCCCACCATACCTCGCAAAGTTCTCTGCAGGTATTGAGGTGAGGAGTGGGTGGGGGGAGCTGCAGAGTTAGGGAAGCCACAGGGTAGCTAGGGAGGGACCCGTCATGTCTTCATGCTCTACACGGCAACTCAAACCAACGTTAACCGCTGACCGTGGATCCGTAACTTCCTGGACTTGACGTTAATTTGGAGCACGCTGCGAGGCACCTGACGGAAGGAAGGTCTCCATGGGGATAGCGGGCTTTTACTGGAAGTGAAACGGGGCTGTTTGGACAACAGTCCTCGTGCCAGTGAGCTCTGCGTGTGCATATTAGTGGCCTGCTGAGGAGGAGAGGGCTCTAGTTTGCCGCCAGCAGAGTACTTTAATGTCACAGGCCTTCCAGAGTGGACAGGGCGACATCCCTAACGACGCTGGCTTAGGCGGTGAGCCCCGCCTGTTCGTCTCAGTGAGCCCTGAAAGCTGGAAGCCTCGGAAGAAGGGGCAGCCACCCTCGCCTCAGAGAACAGGGAGGAAAACCGGACCCGTGGGCAAGCACATCTAGTGTCTGTGACACCCAGGGGCCCTTTGTCGCATCAAACAGCACCTTCAGGAGAACCAGCCCCGGCTCCTGGGTGCTCCCTGACTCTGCCGCTCCAATAAGAGTCTGAGAAGATGCTATCGGCAGGCTCCTCCCAGCAGATCGCTGCGACAAGGACCATAAAGAGTGGAAGATATGGGCCTTTATTGATGGGAGGTTAATATCGACCACGAGGCTATTGATTTTCCTCTGCATCTCATTTCTGATGGTGAATTTGTTTTGCAGCCACCTGAGTTGGTTGGTTGGTTGGTTGGTTGGTTGGTTGGCTGGTTTGTCATTGTATTAGAGAGTGAGTGAGAATAAATTTGGACACAATTATTTCAATATATAATCCTGCTTTCAAATGTCTGTCTGGTTTTGTCTGTTTACTTTTCTCGTGGAAGTATTAGGATTTCTCGTGGAAGTATTAGGAGACTGTGTGAGTACAAGAGTTTCTAGCCAAAGATTCTTGCATTCCATACAATAACTACCTTTCTCTGTCTACTATATTTCAGGCACTCTTATAGCTATTTCTTATAGAGTATAATTTTACAAAAAGCACGCACGGGAAGTGTGCCAAACTCGCAGGTCAGATGACGAAACGGACGTCCAGAAAGACTAGGAACTGAGCACAGACTCACTCAGATAATAAGTGGTGCCACAGGGATTGGAACCCAACGTACATTAGTCTATTCTGTCTGATTCTAAGAGTAATTGTACATCTATTCCATTGATCATT
>NW_011888830.1:5300534-5302554 GCF_000151845.1 Pteropus vampyrus
GAGGCTATTGATTTTCCTCTGCATCTCATTTCTGATGGTGAATTTGTTTTGCAGCCACCTGAGTTGGTTGGTTGGTTGGTTGGTTGGTTGGTTGGTTGGTTGGTTGGTTTGTCATTGTATTAGAGAGAGAGTGAGAATATATTTGGACACAATTATTTCAATATATAATCCTGCTTTCAAATGTCTGTCTGGTTTTGTCTGTGTACTTTTCTCGTGGAAGTATTAGGAGACTGTGTGAGTACAAGAGTTTCTAGCCAAAGATTCTTGTATTCCATACAATAACTACCCTTTACTGTCTACTATATTTCAGGCACTCTTATAGCTATTTCATATAGAGTATAATTTTACAAAAAGCACGCACGGGAAGTGTGCCAAACTCGCAGTTCAGATGATGCAACGGACATCCAGAAAGACTAGGAACTGAGCACAGACTCACTCGGATAATAAGTGGTGCCACAGGGATTGGAACCCAACGTACATTAGTCTATTCTGTCTGATTCTAAGAGTAATTGTACATCTATTCCATTGATCATTTAACAATTATTCATTGCAAAGATATTAGAGAAGTAGAATTCGGAGTATTCAAAGATTAATGGTATGTAAAGACTAATTAAAAAAAAAAAGGTCAGAACGATGGGTGGAGTTTCCACCCTAGATCACTGAGAGGATGACCATGGCTTTAAACGAGCCTTGGGGGAAGAAGGAAAATAAACAGGAAGCAGCAGGAGGTGCGAAATGACAAGTTTAGTTTGGAATAGCTTGTTTTGGTTTTGATTTTTAAAAATATGCTTTTAGGTTATTCAAGTAATGTAATAGCAGAAGGGAAAATTGGGGGGGAGCAGAGAGGAGGTATAATAAATCATCCATAATGTCACCTTTTCCAACACAATTAGCCTCCGTGGTTTTTCTCCCAATATTTCTAGGAACATCTCTTTGCTTTTAATTACAGTGGAGGTGCGTATCGCACGATGCTTTTTTCTCTTCATGGTGTGATATCTCAAAGACATCGCTACATAATCTTTATGCTTATCGTTTTTCATGGGTACCTTCCATCTCAACCAGTAGATATACTATAGCCGGCTTCATGGTTTCTTTTATTGTTGGGCGTTTTGCTTACTTATACTTTTTTGGTACTTATTTTTTTAGTTTTTTCTTTTTGTTATTTTTCAATTAGAGTTGACGTTTAATATTATGTTAGTTCCAGGCATACAGCATAGTGGTTAGACATTTATACAAACCTTTTTGGTACTTTAAATCATCTCGTGTTGGATAAATTTATGTACTGTTATGCTCTGAAGTATAATTTTGTGTGGACTCACTTCTGTTTACTGTTGATGCTGGTCAAATATTATTAGACATGTGAATCGTGAGTCTTAGCTTCATGAGAACAGTCACGTCTAGAGGTGCAGATGTGGGAGAGGGTACCACAGGCATTTTCAAACAGGACCCCTAATTCTTTGACACTTCTTACAGTGAGAAATGAGCTCTGTGGTCCCAACCCAAGAGTCTGGAAGGACTTGTGACTGCTGTGAAGAAAAGACTTTAATAATTCCGGGGGCGGGGGAGGGGAGGGAGATGGCTCAAATGGCAGGGGGTAGAGGACGCCATGTAATCACCCACGGGGAAGTCGTAAGAGGCCGTGCAGCCCCCGCCTGCTTCTCTGGGGGTGCTCGGTCACTGCATGATTTACAGATATCTCCTCTCCATCCAGAGTTTGTCTTGCATCCTCTTAACTATGTTCTTCGAAGAGCAAATTTTTTTAATTTGGGGGAAATCCAGCTTACCAATTTTTCTTTTACCGATACCGTTTGCCAAATCCCGTGGGGAGGGCTTATCCACGAAGGGTCGGATTGAGGGAGTTTTTTTAGAATATCAGCTCCGTTCTGTATCCTGTTTGTAAGTCGAGCTTTCATGAATCTATGTACATATGTAGACACGCAGAAATATACACCCCAAAAAGTATATGTAAATTCTTAAAAAATCTCACATCTAACCAATATATCTGGGGTGTGGAGGGGGG
>NW_011888830.1:5303544-5305214 GCF_000151845.1 Pteropus vampyrus
TTAGAAGGTAGAAATATTAAAATGTAGATTCACGTGCAGTTTAGGAGGCACGTGTTTATTCCCATCCTGCCATTAGCGGCACAGGAGGGATCCCGAGAGCTCACCGGGCGAGCTGCTCTGCTCACATTTTCCCGTTCACACCCTGCACTTTCTCACGGCTGTGGCCTCTGTCACATGACTTCCTCCCCTGGGGCATGTTTTCCCGCCAGTCTCCCTGTCCCCACAAAGTCATTCGCCCTGCACCCCGCGGACTGGAGCAAGGCTCCCTCCCGGCCTCATGCTGCGGCCTTGCGGGGTCACCACTGCTACTTGAGCATCCGTTGAATCCTCCTTCCATGTTGATCTCTAGCTCCCTTAAAGTCCAGTTTCTTGTCGGAAAAGGTCGTGCCTCCTTCAGTTTTCTCTCATAGGGCCGTGAACGTCGAGCCCTTTGTCTGAAAGGCGAGTGTTTTCTCCCAGTCTGTGGCTGGTCTTGTCATCCGTCACAATGCTCTTCCAAGACGAGAGAGCTTTGCAGCTTTGACGAAGCCCGATTTACTTTTTCCTTTCCCGGGTAGTGTTTCTGTATCTACGTACAGAGGTGGCAGGTGGAAAGAGGGCCGTCGCGACGGGCGGGGGCTGAAACTGTGCTACGTCCGGTTCCAGGTGGCAGTTACCTGCGTGTTCAAGCTCGTAGAAGCGTTGATTTAGCACTTTCGAAAATATGCTACGAGAACATTCGCTCGATTCAGCCGTAGCATTAGAGGAATCGTTCTAACTTAACTGGAGAACTCACCTTCCCTAACGGTAAGTCACACTCTCAGGAACCCCAGAAAGCTAGGGGGGCTGAGAGAACCAGTCGCCCTCGATCAGCAATCTAGATTAAGCGTCTACTCTATGCAAAAGTACTTCCCCCCACCCCCACTTACCCAAATTGCCTCATATGGCAACGGGACAAGCCCTCAGTGACCTGTGAACCACAAGAGGGAGAAAACATGGCTCATCTCAGGAGACCTTCCGTTTCCCCCCTACTTTGGAGTGGTGGAAAGAGCACCCCTTCAGCCCTGTCTCCCTTCTGCCGTAGGCCCCACCGTCTTGGAAACGGGTCTGGCCAGCCTTGCAGGGGCATCACTGTCCCATGGCTTCTGCCCTACACCTGCAGTGTCCCACTGACAGTGAGGGTCAGCACCCACAGGGAAGGGAACGCTGATGGGCTCCCAAACGTCACGGGAAAAGGAACTTTATCGCCCCTGAACCCAAACCTCGCCGGCTTCTGAGGACAAAGCCTCGGCTCCGCTTCCTTGGCTCTGTGCCAATGAGGACAGTGGACAAGATGTATGGACATTGCCCCGCGCTTGCCACAGCAAAGTGGAAGCAATTTTAAAAACGAGTGAAAAGCAGAAGAAAGTGTCTGGGGCATGCACAGATTCACCCTGTGATTCAATCCCCTTTTATTTTAAGTAAAGGGATCTTTCTCGGGAGAGAATAACCAACCAACCCCTTTTGCTGATGATGCAGTCACTTTGAGGTGATGACCAGGTGGCTCATCATCATGGGAAGATGTGCTGCTCCAGAACCTTGTGCTAACTTATGTGCACCACTGATTTATGGCAGGGGTGGGACCTCAAAGTTTTCGGGCTCCTGTACAAATTCTAAACTTACAATAATTGAGCTAAATCCATTAATTAGTA
>NW_011888830.1:5305264-5311911 GCF_000151845.1 Pteropus vampyrus
CTTCCTTGGCTCTGTGCCAATGAGGACAGTGGACAAGATGTATGGACATTGCCCCGCGCTTGCCACAGCAAAGTGGAAGCAATTTTAAAAACGAGTGAAAAGCAGAAGAAAGTGTCTGGGGCATGCACAGATTCACCCTGTGATTCAATCTCCTTTTATTTTAAGTAAAGGGATCTTTCTCGGGAGAGAATAACCAACCAACCCCTTTTGCTGATGATGCAGTCACTTTGAGGTGATGACCAGGTGGCTCATCATCATGGGAAGATGTGCTGCTCCAGAACCTTGTGCTAACTTATGTGCACCACTGATTTATGGCAGGGGTGGGACCTCAAAGTTTTCGGGCTCCTGTACAAATTCTAAACTTACAATAATTGAGCTAAATCCATTAATTAGTATGATGCATTAGAGATCCAATCCTCAACTAATCTAGAAGAGAAGTGAAATTGGCACGCAGACCTTTTCCCTAATAAATTACGCACAGTTCTTTGGGGCACCATGCGGGTACCCCACCCTTTTCTAAGTGGTGTTCGGCTGTGGTCACGTGGCTCTGTGGTAAGGTAGAGCCAGTCAGCCTGAGACAGCAGTGAAATGGAATTTCAACTGCAAAGTCCTTACAGCTTAGCAAAAGCACTCCATGAATCCTAGGGAAACTAAGCATGCATTTCGGTCTCCGCCGAGCAATCAGTTAACATTGCAGACTGTCAGAGCAATTTCCTTCTCTTCCTCTATCATGATTTTATGTGTCTGAAAACCAGCTGAAGAAAGTGCCATCATCTGCCAATTTGTTTCTAAGGACAGATCGCTTCCACGGAAAATAAAATTAAATATAAATAAGATCAGGTCCTCTTAAGATAACACTGCATTATAAGGGGTTTTAAAAAGACAAAAACAAAAAAACAAAAACAAAGACAAATAAGCTAAATTTCCTTTTACAGAAGAACCCACATGTTTGCTGCTGTAGTTTTTTTAAGAGCATCTAAAAGAGTAAAGCAAGTTAATATAATTTACTTTACCAATCTACATATATATATTAAAAAAAATCCAATCGGAGCTTCTCTTGAGAGAGAGAGAAATATAGAATAAACAATAATAGAACTCAGTGACTCAAAAGAGGCACAGACAATAAAATGAGTCATTTATTCCATCTTTTACTGGATCCATTATATCAAGAAAGATAAGGTATAAGGGAGAAGGTATTTACAAGGTCAAATAGCATGCAAGGCAGAAAATTTACATTGTATTTAAGTATTCATTGACTCGGTAAGTAGGTAAGTATACGAAGTGCTTTTTATATGCAGAAGCTTTACAAAGCAAGAGATACAGTAGCGAACAGACACGAGTTCTTGCTCTCATGGAGCTGACGTTCTCATGAAGGAACCGGCAGTAACTTAGGGTTCAGTATACAAGACGAAGACGCCCAGGATAGTGTCAGGTAACGAAAAACGGAGCCAAAGAAAGGAGAGCGGCTGGGGAAATGACAGGCGGGATGACCCAGAAGAACCCGTCTGAAAGGGGACTTCTGAGAAGAATGAAGTTGGGAGTGCGTTATACATAGACAAAATTTTATAGAGAGATTATTCAACAAATGACCCTGAAAAGAAAACCTTAGTTATTTCGGAGGGAAAATCGATCTTTCTATTATGTTTTAAAGCAATGTTAAATCCAGACGGCTTAAATTAGTTAAATAGAAAATAGACTTTTTTAAAAAAAACTGAAGAAATGTAGCTAAAATACTTACATAATTCGGATTAGGGAAATATTTACTAAACATCTCAGCAAAACAAACTCAGAAGGCTAAATTCTACAAAAAATGAAAAATTCTTGCATGTTTGAAAATCCCGTAAACAAAATAAATGGAGAAATGACAATGATAAAATGCTTGACTATATAGATTTAAGATGTCAATATATATAAAGAACTTTCAAATTAAAAAATACTTTCGGATAATAATAGGATCTGAAACTTCAGATCATATGAAGAAGTAATTCACAAAAGAAGAAATAAAAACTATGAATGAAGATAAAAAAAAAAAGTCCAGCCTAATTTGTGTCAAAGAAATGAAAATTAAAACAGTATTGATATACCATCACTTGCAATTCTAGTCGACAAGGAATTTTTTCAAATGATGCGGGGCAGAAAAGGAGGCACTTCATACCCTGCTGCTGGGAACGCTACAGCCTGATGGGCAAACTGATCACATCTGTGCGAGCATCGTAGGGGAATCGTCACGTGTGCAGACTAAGACTCACAAATGAGGATGTCGAAGCGTTAGTTACAGTCCCTCCAAAGCCACCTAGTTCAGGGTGAGACGTGAAAGGCGGAAATGAGGAGAGAAAGTAGGACATCTGTACGAGATTTCAGTGCCAGTCGGAGCAGATAAACTTGAACTTGTTGAACATGTTAACATCCTAAGGAGGCTTTGACGTGCAGAGAGGCCCAGCGGCGACGTGTGTGCACCTGCGTGCATATTTAAACTATATGTCTCTGCATATATAGAGCAAATTTACATAAAGATCGTAAATGGTCCAAGTTTCCAATATTAGGAAGTTGATTAAATAATCACTGAACTATACTCCAAAGCTGCTAGCAATCATATTGTTCATACTTGATAATTTGGGAATATCTGTTAAATTACAAAGTAGTATACACAATATAATCTCAATTATGTTAAAGGAAAAAAATTCATTAGGCATAGAATAATAATAATGTGTTTGGAAGAAGACTGACTGCACGTTTCTATACCAAAGTAATACCAGTGCTTATCACTGGGTAGAAGAATTATAAAGTGAGTATTTTAAAAATGAATAAATTATAAGTCATGGAGACCTTTGTATATGATGATTCTAGAGGCTTTATATTACATTTAATTAACTAATATATTAATATACATTAATATATTATTAAGCAGGTTGTGATATTAATTGAATCAAATAACACGATTATATAATATTATTAAAGTAACTTTAGATATATTAATTAAATATTAACATTATATCATATAAATAATGTAACTTATGTCATATAAAAATGAAATCCTTTGAAAAGACTCACAAACAATAATCCTATTTAGCTCTGATTTTTACGCAATTCTTACACAAGCCAATAACATAAATCTATTTCTCTTGTTCCCTAATTTTCTCTATAGTCGGACAGTTCTTCATTTCAGGAAGAATTCCTGTACATACCAAAACAAGCCCAAAATGAGAGAAAGAATAAGGAGATGATTGAGAAATGGTTAAGAATGATCAACATTCGTATAGCGCTTAGTAGTAGTTTCAGGCAGTCTCACGTATATAATCACATTTAAATTCAGTACCAGCTCTGAAATGTAGCACATAGCGGTCTCGTGTCTTTCAGATGAAGAAACTGGGCAACAAAGTTTAAAGCGACCCACACGGGAAGAGGTTTTTGATTCGGTGCCTTCTCTACTACTCCACACTGAGTTGAAGTATGAGATTTTAGATCAGTAATTGTCCACCTTATAATTATCAAGCCGAGCCTGAGAACATATTTCATTTTAAATATATGCCATTCAGAACTTTATCATTCATCTCGAATGAACTACAACCACCTTCATTCTGAGACTTTTGCAATCTCTACCCCACCCCTAAAGATGGAGGAAAACGCCCTCAGATGTTACAAAAAGGAGGGTAGGATTGCTACCCCGAATAAGAAAATGCCTGAATAGCCAAAATAGGCAGTCTGCATAGAATGTCACAGAAGAAAACTCAGGAGCCAAAACCAATGACCAATAAATTTCAATCTTCTCCCTACTTTTCAGGTCAATAAAATGATGGAATACTAAAATACACCCAGGGGTGTGTATTCTGCTGCTACCCGCTTAGCCCATAGGGATGCAAAACTAATCTTTTCAGAACAGGCTTGACAACAGGCAAAAGTTTTTCCCCATAAATATTCAGAAATTTTCTGCTAAAGCAAACTCCAGTCTTTCCAGTGCTGCTGTTGGCTACAAAGAGAAGCCATTGCCTGCCACCCATAGAAATTCTACCAAGTAATCTGACATGGGAGAAATTTATCCAGTTCGACTCACACATTTCACACAGGCTTCTCAAACCGAAATTGCCCCATCGTGAACCGGTTCGTCTTCCCCCTCCTAGCATGCACCTCTGCTTACGTCAGGGTGGCACCGTCCACCTGCCACCATCTACCGCAATCCAAACATGGGTGTAATCTTACGCAATTCTCTGCCCCTGAAACCCCTCGTTGATGATGCCCCACGCCCATCACCAAACTCTTGTCACGTTGACTCCACCTCACAAGCGTACAGCAAATCCATTCCACCCGATCCCCGCTGACACTGTGGCTCCCGCTGCCACTGCCCCAGCTCCCCATCGCTCACCCGGACAAGTGCCCGCCCTTTCTGACTGTCCTCACTGCTTTTATCTTGTCAGTCCATATGCCGAAATCCCCCGCCATTTTACCCGTCTCACGCCCAGCTCTTACTGGTGCCATCTCTAAAGATTTAACAAGTCTAATCATAAAAGTAACATATACACTCACTGTAGAAAATTGTCAAATTATATAAAGACATAAAGAAGAAAATTTTAAAACCCCCCAGTTATACCTTCCGAAGATACTGCTGATTTTTTTATTTTAAATCTCTGTAAGAGCAACATACCAAAGATACCTAAATAGGGCCTGCAGAAATGACTGATCATACTGCAGGAATTCTCTAGCTTGGCCCATCGAATTCAGATAAAAATAGAAGTTTGGGCCAGAGGGTAGTTCCTTCTTTCTTCTTCAGAGAACTTTAATTTTATGATAAATTGTACTCACTTTTCTCATCATGTCAGTTATGTGCCTGTTCTAAATGTGGTCCTGTCTGCTTCAAATAAGAATGTTATTACATTTGCTTTATAATTCGGGAATAGTTTTAATCTGGAGAAAAGGAAGAACTTAAAGAAAATTTGGGTTAAAGAGCTCAGAATTGAGATTGCTAAGCAAAAAATCAAATGATCCCAAATTTCAGTGGCTCACCACGGCAAAAGTCTGCTGACCGCTGATGCTACATGCTTATCAAGAGTTGGCTGCAACTCTGCTCCACGTGATTTCACCCTTGGAGTCCGGCTAACGCGGTACCCTCTATCCGGAGTATAGATAATTGCTTGAGGAAGGCACAAGAGAACATGGCTTTTAGAACTTTTTTTTTTTAATGTTCCATATATCATTGGCCAGAGCAGTCACATGGCTCAGTTAGACATCATTGGAGTGGAAAAGCATAATTCCAGTTAGGGAGAAACAGCAAGCTTTGTGAACATTCACACTAGCCCTCGTGCCCGATGCTCCAGTGGTCTCATCTGATATGGAAGCTCTAGATACCGTGATAAGACAAGAAAAATAAATAAGAAAGAGGGTACAAGTATTGTTGTTAGCAGATGATTACCTGTCTAGAAAGCCTAAGAGATACAACTAAAAAATTATTAGCATTACTAAGAAAAATTATTAAGATAGCCAGTCATAGAATATGCAGAAATTAATAGCTTTCTTACATACTAGTAATAATAACAACTCAAAAAGTGATGTTACTGGGCTTGATGTTCCAATGTGAAGTAAGGAATTTGAATTCAAACTCCACACTTACATTCACATCTTTTGATAATGCAAAGCATTGCATTATCTTTTTATATGTACTTTACATATATTAGCTACTTAATTCTCACATCTCTCTTTATCCTCATTTTATAGACAAGGAAAACGAGGCAAAAAGAGACTAACTTGCCAGGAGTGCACAGAGGTAGGAACTGGCAAAGGCAGGCTTCAGACGCACACATCATAGCTTCCGGGCCTGTCATCGGTACACTGTGCTACATTGTTCCTTATCTACCTGAGAAAACATGCGTACACATGATACACATATTCCGGCAAGTCAGAGGCATTATTGTTTTTAACTTTGTAACACAAGAAAAATATGTTCCAATAGCCTTGATTTTTTACATCTCCAAACAAAATAGTGAACTCGATTAGAATCCTATTCCTTATTTTACTGATGAGAATAATGAGGCAAAAGCAAATTATCTCGTTAATATGGGAATAACAGAACTATAAACAGGCTGCATTTCCAAGTCTACTAAATTATTGGCTCTCTTTTAATCGGGAGACTTTACCATCTTTGAATCAATAAACTTTCTGGGGGATGATAATAGCGAATGAGTTTCTTTTCTTTTTTCCTTTTTTTTTTTTTTTTTAAATTCTTGGGGAAACAGAAGGAAATGTTCTAACAGTAAACCCCCAGAATAGGATTGACCTAAGATCGCTGCCCATTGTGTACTAGGCGAGTCCCTTCCCAGTGACCACCTGCAGTACGGCAGGGCTCAAGGTGAATGCCACATCATCACATGGCTTTATTGGGGAAAAAAAAAAAAAAAACTCTTGCGGCTGGACCAGCGAGAGAAGAGAAGGCCTGAGTCCTCTGAATCCCAGGGAGAGGCACGGTGTCCCGAGGGCTTCTGTCCTGGTATGTGGGCCTAGGGGCTACTTCTCCGTGCTATTTCAGTTTTAATAGGGCAGAAACGAGGATGCAGCCTTGTCAGCGGGGCAGTGACCAGGCTACTTAGAAATCAGTAGTTTGGAGATGGGGTGCCAGCTGTTTGCTGGTTTTGTCTGGTAATGTCAGCTCCCCAGCATCA
>NW_011888830.1:5312511-5314977 GCF_000151845.1 Pteropus vampyrus
GTTATACTTTCCATTTTACAGATATTTACAGATATTTCCATTTTACAGACTAAACTTAAGCTCAGGGAGACAGAGTCGTTTTTCCGATTCCATAGATCTGGCCTATAGCAAAGTGGAGATTTGAACAAAGAGCAGAATGAGTCTTCAGCCAGTTTTCTTAACCACCGCCCTGCTCCATCCATCGTAAACTATTGTTAACCCTTGTGAAAATGTTTAGAAGCTGAAGTCAATAGATGACTTTTTCCATATTTGGTACATATCCTGGTGCCAAGGCTTTACCGCATGAATAAATAATTGAGAAAAGACTAAATGAAGAAAAAGTAGGATATTTTAAACTTACCGAAGACTCTGTTTCTTATTGTTTCTGCTTTGATTTTGGTACCTGTTGTAAAATTGCTTTTACTGTTTGGACTTCACATAGTTCAGAGAAAAAAAGAGTTTGTGTCAGGTCAGCCGTTATAAAATCAGTTTTACCCAGTGATCTCCATCTCGGAGCAGTAATGCTGAGGTCACGTGTTTCTCCGCGTGTTTATTGCAAGATGAAGACAGGTGGAATGAGGATGAATGAAGCTGTTAAGTCCTCTAAATTAGACCTATTAGAGTAGAATCGATCTGAAACATAAATAAAGTAATCCGGAATAAACCTGTCCTGTAATCACGAATTTGGCGAAAAATCAAGAAATGTGGAAAGCGATCGAATTCCTTTTACCTTCAAACCGGAGAAGCATGTCTACCTTCATAAAGCTAGGAGAACGCACACCAAAACCCACGGAAGACATCGTAATTCCTCGGGTTATCCATGCAAACAACAAAAAAGAGAGTTTTTCCTTCCACACCGGTGTCTTTCTCGGTAATAATTGACTAAAGGAAGTGAGTATGCACTGAGGTCAGTGGCTCTGCAGATCTCGAAGGCAGATGGAAACAGAGAATGAGACGCTGGAGGACCTCACCGCGAACACTGAATTCCAGTCTTTATCGCAGGGCGAAATTTTCTGTGAGTCACCCGAGGAAGCTGAACGCTGGGTGCTGGGTAGTCATGGCCAAAGTCTCAGCCGCCTCATCTGTGAACCCTGATAAAATGAGGGTATAATGACCCCTTCCTACTTCACAAAGATGTTTTGCAGATTAACTAATGAATGAGCGTAGAGTGGTACCTCTTGCTCCGTTTATTATGATCATTAAGTTCTCGGGACAAAGAGATAAATTTTGACATTCGCTGTTCAGTAGGGGGCGTTCTTCCGTCTGGATCTGTCGTGAATCCCGGCTAGGTCCAGGGACCATCTCTGATGACTCTTTCCTCTCGGTCCTTAAAAACAAAACCATCCAGTAGCACTTTCTCCAGACACGTGGAAGAGTCAAGGACGCCGCTGTATTTGATCATGACTTGAATATCATTTGCACAAGCTTTAACGTTGACTCCCTAAATAGTCTATTACCAAGGTTATATTTTCCAGTGTACATTTTTAAAATATAATATAAATGCCATATTGATAAATAAATAAAAGAAGTAAATAAAATAAATGTGTTTGTTATATCAAATAAAATGTATAAATAAAATGTATTTACGTACATATATAAATATAACAAAATATAATAGTAGCCGCCATTCGTGAAGCATTTAGGTAGGTACTATTTAATCGCCTTATATTATTTCATTAAATCCACTCAATAATCCTGTCTTTTTTTTACACTGATAGAAAAATAACTCATATAGTACTTGTTTTTCTTAACTCATATCGTCGAGTGGGTTGAGTTCAACTTTCCTTTTACTATTGGGACCAGTAGGTACTCAGATACTTCATCAGGACCATCTGAATAAACCTGCTGGAACGATTTGTTTAAAGCCGCATCTCCCTCCAATTTCTTATCTCTCTTCATGGAATTTGCCAATCAATTTACCGCAATGTCTTAGAATAGGAAGATGACAGGTACAGGGTTTTTTTGCATGTGCAATGACCTGTTTTGGCTTAGGTGCATCTCTAACTGAAGGACTTTTCAAAATTTCATCTGACAGATGAGAAACGGAGGAACAGAAATAATTATTATTTGCCCAAGGTCACACGGCACATAAACTGTGGAGCCATATGTATGAATCGGGTTGTCTTAATGCCAGCACCTGCCTCTCACCTGCCTGGCCTTACTCCTTCCATATGGCCTGCATATCCCATGAGAAAATGTTCACGATAATTTTATTTTGAACAGAGAACATAAAATTTACATTTCTTCTATGGGAAAAAAAAAAGTGAAACATTTTGATCGAATATGGGCGGAAATTTGTCATGGTGGGAATCACATATTGGATTTCTTCTTAAAAAGCTCAAGTTACCTTGTATAATTAGTAAGTTTTTTTTGTTTACACACATAGGGATACACTCTTCCGCTGCCGGACTTCTGAATGACTCTGTTTTCTTCCCCCTATTAATTCGGGAGCGTCTGCGTGGGGCCCAGCAGTGAGAGAGGGGTCAT
>NW_011888830.1:5315962-5318100 GCF_000151845.1 Pteropus vampyrus
TTTTTCTGAATAATCTCTATGCCATAGGCACAGTTTTACAGCTGCACTTTCTCAAACTTATGTCAAATTCACCACCGGCCAGCTTCACCTGTGAGCTTGATAAAGCATCCAAAAAAATTGCAGAGTGACAATCTTTCGACAGCCAAAATAACTCTCGAAAGGTCTTCTCACCTCAAAACTATAGAATCTCATGACAAAAGCTTACATGGTTTTACCTATATTTGTCATATATACCAATCACTCAGGTAAAAACATTTACACTTGGATTGACTCGGGAGAAACATCACGACTTTTCTGTTAGATAATTGATAACCAGCTCTACCCAGCTCCTTTGGATTAAGGAAAGTTAATTTGTAAATTAAAGCAGAGAAAAAAATTCAAGCTGTTCAGACACTCTTGATTCAACTTCAGATGTTTGGAATTTGATGAGTCCGTCATCCTCAGGTGAGGGCACCGTTTCTGGAGGAATACTCCTGTATTGAGAAAGAAGGAAGTGACATATGCCTGGAACAGAGCAAATTAAGCCAGGTACGTCCTGGCCACTAACAGAGACAGACACTGAGGTGAGCTTGCTCTCACATGCACCTGTCCCCAGTCACTGCCACTGGGAAAAGTGTCGCCATATCACGTATAGGCAAAACACGGGGGGAAGGGTCCCCGTCCTCAAAACTTAAAGTTTAATTCAAAGAAGAGGATACGTCTTACGCACCACCCATTACGGGTGGGTCCTTTCTCTCTACTGAAGTGGTCCGAGAGCCCAGAAATATTCTTGCATCCTCCCGTTCGGTGCGCCAAGCCCATGGCTACCCCAGGACCTTTGCACTTGCTGTACCCGCTTCTGAACGGCTGTTCTCAGGTCTTCACATAGCTTCCCTGCCGCCTGGTCCCTTCCCAGTTGGAATTGCCCTGGAGGCCTGCCATGGCCATTCTCCTGAAGTCACAGACTCTACTTCCCCATCCTTGCCCTCCCTTCCTGACCCTCGGAGATAATCGGACTCTCTCAGCTGCATTCCGTTTATTTCATAGTTAGTAATCACTCATCAAATGCGCCATCGAATGCGGACCAGACTTGCTAAGCAGTGTATGCCACCGTATCTCTAAGTCCTCGCCACAGCCCTGGGAGAGTTGTATCATCACCTCCGGGTCACGGAGAGGTCCGGTCACCTGCCCGAAATCACAGAGCGAAAGCAGCACCAGTTAGCTGAGCTGAGGAGATATAAATCGACTAGATATACTTCACCTCTGCTTTCAAGGCGCTTCCAATCTTAACTGAGAAGAAAAGCTAGAAAAAAAAAGTCGTTTACAACATGCGATGAGTGAAAGGAACGGACGAGAGCTGTGATGAGGGGGGCTCACTGTAAAATGGCAGCAGGAAGACTTCGTGGGTGTTGTGGCCTGAACGTGTCCCCGCCGCCCAAATCCGCAGGTTGGCGTTCGGCCCACGATGGCATAGAACGTGGAGGCGGGGCCTTGGGGAGGTGATTAGGTTTAGATGAGGCCACGAAGGTGGGGTCCTCAAGATGGAATTAGTGCCCTTATGAGAAGAGACCACAGAGCTTGTTCTCTCTCTCTCTCTCTCTCTCTCTCTCTCTCTCTCTCTCTCTCTCAGCGTATTGAACAAGCTCCGGGTAAAACTAGATTTAAGAAAAAAAAAACCCAGCTTAAGAAAAACAAATATCTATGTTGCTTTTTAAAGATCTGCAGGATAAGTCAAAAACATATATGGATTTAGAGAGATAGGAATAACGTATACTGTGTAAGCTAGAAAAACAAATGAGTGACATGTGCCAGGTGCCGATCTCTGCAATATTGGTGGAGAATCTTTGTCAAGTCCCAGATTCTCCTGGAGGAAACTGGGGTTGCAAATGTGTACATTTCATTTTGTCGCAGAGTTTTAGGCAGAGCTTCCCACCCCCGCCTGCCACCCCACAGAGAAGCACCTGTAAATGCCATTTATGGTCTTCGAGAGTTTAGTTCAAAATGGTTCTGTTGGGCAAGTTAAGACATGAACTTTCTAGCTGCCAGCGGTGCCAACTCAGCCTGAGATCTGAAAATCCCAGTGATGTTTTTCTGCCTCTTACATCATTTATAACCAGGAAGAAAAACTCTGCGATCAAAAGTTAGCTGACAATGGAGTT
>NW_011888830.1:5319058-5325200 GCF_000151845.1 Pteropus vampyrus
ACTCTGGGGACAAAAGTAAAGGGACCTGAATTTCTCCAGTCAAGGGAGGAGATTGTCGCAGAGTGTGACCCGATGAGAATAACAGAAATGGTTAAAAGTGGAAGGGTGAGGGGTTGGAATATAACGTATGTACTAAAGCTTGTCGGTGCAGATTTTGGATTTTACTGAGATCAAATAAAGCGGAGTACATCTAGTGAACTTTTTACTGTCCCCCAGCGGCTTCCGGACATCGCGACCCCCTCGGCCGGCTCACGCGCCCTTGTCACCTTGTCCCTTTCCTGTTCGCGACCCTCCCGTGACTCCCGCTTTCTACCCCTTCTCAGCGAAATCTCCTATTTTCAAGACACACCATCCACTGATTTTACGACTCTCTTCGAAGCGTCTATTCCCAGCTCCTCAAAGGAGTTACATCCTGAAAAAGATGGTTAAAACCTAAGACTGAAAACCAAGGAAAAGGACAGCTCCCTCGCTTGACCGGACCCCCACCTAATGAAAGACGGTCGAGACCTACAAAGCCCGCGTGACATCACGAAGCCCACGACGTGACCGCTCTGCGAGTCGAAGATTTATAGGGAGAACAGGAAGGCTCAGCCGTCTGGAATTCATTTTACAGGAGCCATTCTGGGCTGCTCTTCCTAGGATGAAGAACTTTCCAGAATGCCAGTTTCCACTGGGTTTCTGCAGGAAGCAGAATGACTTCGGTGGAGATGGCACACTGCATGGCAGGCGGTGCCCAGCGATCTGAAATGACGCTGCGGCCAGCGTCTCCTGGAAGGGCCCGGCTCTCCCCAAGGGCTGCGTGTCTGCGTCTTCGTTTTCGGTTTGGGGCCTGTTGGGGTGCACACGCCTGGGCAAATGATTATCTCCTCGCGATGTCAGATCTTCGTAGGCTTCTGGTTTCATTTTGATATTGAATCACACAGGGTCCTGTACGGTCATTTCTATTAACAAAACGTGTTCTGCTGAGTTTGGGGATATATTTCTTTTTCATTATTTTCAAAAGAGACATTGAATTGCTCTTCTGGAGCATGGTTTTCAATCCCTTCTGCGTTTTTCTTGCGTGTACACTGTTGTCATCGAGGTTACGGAGCTTGGGAGGAAAAAAAAAATTTTTCAAGAATAGACGTGGAAGTTGTGTTGTGAATAAAATGTGCGTGCGCGCGCGCGTGTGTGTGTGTGTGTGTGTGTGTGTGTGTTTTCACGCAGAGACCGGCTCTCCTGACTCTCTGCATTTGACAGCGCATCCTCTGAGCCGCGTTTATACCGTGCTGAGTCCAGACGCAGCATCTGCCATGCCAGGGTGTCGCTTCTGCCCTTGCCCCTCTCTCCCGGTACACGTGCATCTGCTCTGTGACGAGGACTGTATCATTCATCTCTGCCTTCTCATTGCCTACGACGGTGCTTGATAAATGTCTGCGGAATGAGCCAGAGATAGAATTATGGGCTTTTAAACGTCCAGGAGTCGAAACTCATATAAAGACTAAAGAAAAAAACGAAACTATGGTAAAATGGAAAGGAGATGCTAAAATATTAGACGTGGTTATAGGAAAAATTGAGACATTATTTTTCTGACTTCTCAGAAACACGGAAGAGTCCATGCCAGAAAAGCTAGCAGAACAGGGAGGGCTCTTCTGTGAGGCCCAGTTCAGATCAGGGGCTGTGGCTCTCCACCCAAGCTTAGTGCCTTCCAAGTGGGACACTCTGGGGACAGAAGTAAAGGGACCTGGGTTTCTCCAGTCAAGGGAGGAGATTGTCGCAGAGTGTGACCCCAATGAGAATAACAGAAATGGTTAAAAGTAGAAGGGTGAGGGATTGGAATATAACGTATGTACTAAAGCTTGTCGGTGCAGATTTTGGATTTTACTGAGATCAAATAAAGCAGAGTACATCTAGTGAACTTTTTGGCATCAGATATAAATAATGTGGCGGCACGAAAATAGATATGCCAGGACCTCCCCACCCAGAAACGGACCAGTTCTTGGCAAGAGCTAGCTTGAAACGCCCCAAGAACCCAGGGTTTAAAGAATCTAAGGATTTGTTTTGTGTAGATTTTGAGGGGTACAGACTCTGGACTCAGAAGACTTACATTCGAATCCCAGATTTGCTGCTTAACTGGCCGTGTGACATTGCAAAAGTTCCCTCATCTCCCCACACCCAGGTAACTCAGAGGAAATATGTGGTCCCAGCTCACTGATGACATTTTTGTAAGGATTCAGCAAGATGACACGTAGCAAGCTGTCGACAAACTTTCATTCTGATCTCAATAATCACCCTACGCAGCGTTGCTGCACGTTGGGTTCTGCGTAAGACCCCTTAGGTGCTATTTGATAGTCGCGCGTGAGTCCCACACGAGGCTATTGAAGAAGCTGAGGGAAATGCCAGCGTAACTGTGGCCCTGTCAGGCGGACACTGGAGGAGGGTGAGGCCTCGCCAAAGATGGCCTCCGAAGGTGACGGGTCTGACGGGACACGGATCCAATGAATCTGAGAATGAGCTGATTTAATTAACAGCTCATTGTTTTCACTCAAAACAGTAGAAGAAGGTGAAGAGTTCAAAAGCAATACAGCAAACTGTTAGTTAACACTTCTGAATGAAGAAATTGTGTGTGTTGCTTTCTTTTTTACACTTTTTATATATTCCACATTTTTTATCAAAACAAGATTTGAGAGATAGGAAAATGAATGAATTTCAGATCATCTGGCCTATCTCAACAGAAGGTGGATTTTTTTTTTTTCCCCTTCATTTACTAGGTTTTCTTTTCCATTGACTAGATTTTAAGACTGTTATCTCTGCAGGAACAAGTTCTCATATTTATGCATCAGACATCAAAATTCCCGAACAATAAAATTGCCAACTCGATAACCGAGACAGACCTACTCAGCATACGCCCGGGGAATGTCCCTAAACATGTTCATTGACTCACCTGGAAAAATCACCGAATTTCTCTGTACGAACTTAGAGCAGGATGTGATATTCCTTATGGGATCTTTGCAGGAAGAACCATATCTTAGCCAGTTAGAAAAAGAGAAATTCAGATTGCATATTTTAGGCTCAGAAATGTCACTGAGGACATTTTAAAGACCTGGGAGAACCTCGTAAGCCTTTTCATAAAGCTACGCGTCAGGCAAGGAACACTTCCTGGTGGCCTAATCTCAGGTTCTCGTGTTCTAGATATTAAAGACCATTTTGAAAGTCCTGTTACCTGAGTAATTTGTTCTAAGTGGCGGCCCTCCCATGAGATGACCTTGAAGGTTCTTTAATGTTCCTTAGTCTTGGCTCTTACAAGGGTCATACTTATAAAATGTGACTACATCGTTTTAGCGATATGGATTAATATTATACCTTTACATAATAAAAAATAAGGCGTGTTTCACTTACAATTCAACCCTGTTCGTTCCGTGAATCCTGGGCACAGCCGCCCCCATGGAAAGTAGAAATGGGAGGATGTGGGTCCGAGGTGAACTATGGGCAGGAAAGGAAAATGCCTGAGGACTCCTGATAACAGATACGGGCCTGATTCAGAGATTCGCTTCTCTGCGACGGTGCGGCTTTAAACAGCAGCCAAGCATGAGTTTTTGTGTTTGAACTAACAATTTCTCTACGTTAGGAAGGCAGTTGCCGGCTCTGGAAGTATGCATCTCTCCCCATGCTCTGTCATCTGGCCACAGGCCCCAGCCCAGTGCCCGAGGTGATTTTGGAATTTAAGATGAAACTCATCGCTCTCTGTAATCTTCATGATTTGATTAACCAGGCAGTTGTGACATTCACATTTTTCTCTTGAATGATAAAGAAACCGAAACACGTAAAGAGCAAAAAATCCTAAAATGTCCCGTGCTTAACTTTCACTCACAAATCCCAGTAATTCCTCCTCGGACCGTGTAATCCTTTGACTAATTGATCGGTCTGCCCCCCGCAAGAATGACCGAATTGAAGGACATATCCGCATCGCATTTACTAACGCTACTCACTCAAAGACGTGGAATGAAGAATATTAATAAAAGGTCATGTAGTTCATGGGGAAAAAGGTCCAAAGGGAAGAGGGATTGGTTCATTAATAGACTAAGTGCTAGGCGTTAATGAAGTGACAGAAAATGTCAAAACAGAGGCAGAAGCCAACTTGACTGATAACACGAAGCGTTCAGAATTCAGAGACTCGGGTAGGATAAGGTGTTTGTTTAAAGGATGCGTGAAGATGAAGTTCATGACTAATAAAAGACGGGTGAGACGCCAGGCCCCGGGAGTGTGTGGGGACTTGGCGGACCCGGACGGTAGCCCCAGCATGAGCCTGAGCTACCCGTATGTGCTTCTGCGTTCGTTTGCTTGTTCGTTTGTTTGTTTCCTGAGCCATGCGGTTCTCTGCTTCTCCATCGTCATATGCTTTGTAGGGAGGTCCACCCTGAGGTCGGTAAGTTGAGGGACACCACAAGGGTCGGAGAATCTGGTGAAGCCCTAATAATCAAACCCTTCGGAGAGAGTGGAGAGGTGTGCATGTTTCTGATGGAGTCAATGGGAAAATTCCTACCAGGAATCGGACACTTCCACGTGGAGCCTCCGTTTGAAAAGCACAGAGAACGGACTTCTCCTCCCTCCACCTTGGCTCGGCTTCCACTCTAAGTCAACGTAGAAAAGAGGTCCCGATTCTGTGAGCATCGTATTCCATTCATTCATTTACTCGCTCGTGTGTTCGTTACACTTCAGCATGAATCAGTGTCCATGGACTCTCTCAACCAGATCATATCCGCCTTTACTTTCTAACTGCAGTTAGAAGGCTTCATGCTCCATGGAAGGCATGTCTGACGAGAAGCAGGTGGGTGGGGGGCATGGCCCTGAGGAACAGCTCACACGGTAGCGGATGTGAGCCTGACTCGGAAGGTGGACCGATTTACATTTTGTTGGGGGGCATGGAAAAAAATGAAAATCAGAAAGGGTGGCCAATGATCTGTCATCTCTCCTTCTGATGAAGATGTCCGGGCACCTTGCTAGCTCCAGTTTGACTCATCCTAAGGTCGTGTGTGTCTGGCTTCTGTGTGTCTGGCTTCAGGTCCCAGTCGAGGCCACCCCCAGCCCCTCCTGAAGAACTCGCTCAGTTCTGTTCCTTTTTACCACCTACTTTCCCGACTAATAAGCCCTCTCTCTGTCATCAGCTTTCCAGAAATATGTTCTGTGTTTTCTAGCACAATCGATGTTTTTACTTCGCATTATATTATAATTTTTTTTGTGTACCATAATCCCCTCCCTTTTCTCATATCCTATAACAATTCCTGTGACATTTGTATTCTCCCCACCTTTATAATGAAAACTTTTGGGTAAAATACATGCCTTATATTATTAGAGGCACTCCTGTGTTAGCTCTGTTAACCAAATATCCATTGAAAAGTTTTTGTTCTGGTTCCTATGAAGGATTCAAAATAATTATGTCATTCATTCCTACCTCAAAGAGCTGAAACACTGACTAATAAGCCTTGGTATGAACCGACACAAACATAAAAATCTATATGTCACCACCCATCTCTTCTTTATAATTGAAACCTAAATCAATTAATCATTGATAAGTAACAGGTCTCGAATATAGCTTATGTCTGGACTTTAGGCCAATAGCCCAGTGCAAAATAAGACGACGTTCTAAGAAGAAAGTTGTGAAAATCACCCAATGCCCACCAAGAAAATATATCAAACGTGTGCTTTGAATGAGACTTATTCAGGTCTTTAGTCTGGTACTTTGTAACCCAGTTCGCCAAGCACCTCGCTCTATGTTTCTATACTCATCGTTCTAGTCATCAAAAGTCTGGGGTAGGTTTTGTTTGTTTGTTTGTTTGTTTGTTCCTTTGAGGGGGCGAAGGGTCTAGGAGTAGAGGAACTAATGATTTTAAGAAAACTGTGGGGATCCTTCTTTAGGGTAAATATTATTAACAAGGCAACCGTAATTGGTAAAGTATTGAAAAACACAGCCCAGTGACTTGTAAACGTTTGGTGGGTGAGAGGTTCCTCTCGACGTGACAGTGTAGACCCACTAGGTGCAAAGCGTTTCTTGATCTGCAAGCATTGGTTAAAATTTAAGAAAGCTATGATAAAAATCAGAGAAAATGGGAATGAAAGGGGCCTCCGCAAGGCACTTGACGAATTCTGTCCTTAAACCGTTTCT
>NW_011888830.1:5326175-5327901 GCF_000151845.1 Pteropus vampyrus
TTCCTTTGAGGGGGCGAAGGGTCTAGGAGTAGAGGAACTAATGATTTTAAGAAAACTGTGGGGATCCTTCTTTAGGGTAAATATTATTAACAAGGCAACCGTAATTGGTAAAATATTGAAAAACACAGCCCAGTGACTTGTAAACGTTTGGTGGGTGAGAGGTTCCTCTGGACGTGACAGTGTAGACCCACTAGGTGCAAAGCGTTTCTTGATCTACAAGCATTGGATAAAATTTAAGAAAGCTATGATAAAAATCAGAGAAAATGGGAATGAAAGGGGCCTCCGCAAGGCACTTGACGAATTCTGTCCTTAAACCGTTTCTGAGCGTCGGAATCCACGCTGCAGATGAGTGTGGTAGCCGTGCACCTGTCGCTCCGCCCTCGGCCATGCACCTAGTTATCGCCGCTTCTTGCCAATGTCTGGCTTTGTAACTGAGTTTAGTTCTCCCTTCCATAACCGAAGAAAACTTCTCTACTTGTCTTCCACGGAGACAATGGACTTTTTTTTGCCCAGAGTTCTCTCTATCACGACATATTTGAATTCGGTGGAGCTGTTATTTCTCAGTAGCTTTGTCTTCGATGTGAACACTCCCCAATCATTTCCCTTTGATTTAATAATCCAATTGTCCAGCGTTGACAGGGAGGTTTCATTATGGCTTGCAATTTCTGGTGTCTACAATATTTCAGGGATTTAAGGGAACGCAGAGTTTAAGACAAAGTCCACATCCTCATGAAATTTATAAGCCATTAGGAGAAGATGGGCACATAACGATAGCACTGTACAAAGGAATTGCCCAAGTGATTAATCAGGAGATTCAGAGAAGGAATAATTTTTTTTTTCTTTCTAGAAAGAGGAGAAAAAAGAGAGAAGGGATAACGCCATACCTCAGACATTGCTGAGCGTGGCTGGGTTCCCTGTGGTGGGACAGGATTGCCCAGGAGAGGACGAGACCCAGACTTGGACATGCCCCCTGGGATGGAGCAGCTGCTGGGGAAGCGGAGCCAGCGTCAGGGGCCGGAAAGAAGTCAGGCCCGACGGGCAGAGCGTGAAGCGCAGAGAGACCTGGACGTGAGCGCAGGTGGAAATCCCGCCTGCCAGCCCCGGGGGACAGAAGTACGGGAAAGAGGTGGCATAACGAGGGAGGGCAGAGAGAAGAGGAGTAACACGCAGGGAAGGAGGAGACAGACAGGCAGAACGGCAGCAAGGAAAAGACGAGAGAGAGAGAGAGAGAGAGACGCTGTTCGGAGGCACCGATCTGAAAAGCCATTAGAACCGGGAGCTAAGCCACCGGGGTTCCCGGGGACAGTATGAAATCTAAACAGCAACAGTAACGACAAAAACATCTCGCCGTATGTATCAGGCATACGTGAGGGCATCGCGCGTGTGTGAGCTCACCTGTCCCTCACAGCAAGGTAACCGAGTAGCTACCGTAATTGCCATTTTGCCATTTAGAAAACAGAAGGTCAGAGCGATTACGTGACATGCCCGAGGTTACACTGCCGGTCAGCGAAGGAGCCAGGCTTCAAACCCAACATTCTGGTTTCACAGTCATGCTCTTGACCTCTGAGCTGCCTTGGCTGACCGAGCCTCGAGTCCTGCCTGGATGTTTTCAAGAGAGACATTTTCCCGAGGGCCGATGCCCCCTCTGTGACTCTGTTCCCATCTCCGCGGCAAACAATCAAGTTCGTTTTCCCTTTCCAAGCAGGATGGAAAGGCACGTCGGAAT
>NW_011888830.1:5329601-5333347 GCF_000151845.1 Pteropus vampyrus
GAAAGTGGCATCCTCCGCCACGTGGAGAAAACTTTCTCCAGAAGGAGGATCAGCCGTGCAGAATGGGCCACGGGCTGTGGAGTAAGGAGAGGACCAAGAATTAACCCCTGGACGTTTCAGTAACGTGGAGGTCACCGATAACCTTGAGAAAACATTCCGGTCAAGCGGTGGCGGCAAATCCCGCTTTTAAACTTGCTTCGGGAAAGAACGATTCGGTGAGATGGGAAGACAGCAGCGGTAAAAGATGCCTTCAAAGGGTTTTGCTGCAGAGGAATGCGGGCAGGCGGAGCGGGGTCAGTGGAAGGAATTTTTCAGACAAGAGATATTTCGGCGACTTTGATGGTAATGGGAAAGATGCAGCGCGAGAAGAATTTGATAACGCAGGACGGAGATGCTGAAGCGATGTGTCTGAGGAGGTCAGAGGGAACGGGATCGAGTATGTGACAGAGAGGTTGGCCTTAGGTTGGAAAAGGAACAGTCCATCCATTTTGCCCAGACAGAAGGTGCTGATAGGGTCGTAGTCGTGCTGCGGGGGACACTAGGAAGTTCTTTCATGACCGTTTTTATTTTCTTAATGAATTAGGAAGCAGGATCACTAGGCAAGGTGTTGAGTGCAGGGGGCAGGGTGTGAAATAATGATCTAGAGAGTGAACGGACTAAAGGAAGGGAGTAGGGCCCCCGAGCGTCCCCTAGAGGTTGCAGACTTAAAAGTGCCACCATCGAGTTTGGTACATGCTCAAACCCCACACCCCCCCCCAATACACACACACACGCACTCACACACACACACATACACATATACACTTACACACACTGTATTCAGGTTAAGTGTTCACCTTAATCATTTTTGAACTTCCAGCACCTAGCAAAAATGCCTGATAAATATTTGTCGAATCACAACTACAGGAAGGGCCAAACGCACGTAAAAAGTATATATTCCTGCCCCTCCCATCTTGAGGATGCATAAAGCAGGCTCATAAGCATCTCTGAGTTACGGCAGCATTGCATAGCATCGTACGTCTCGACACACTAAGCGCTGAGCTTTGAACTTAGTGGAGCTATATAGATATTTGGTTAATAAATGAGTGAATGAGGGAAGCTTTTTAGGCTCGATTATAAATTCTTGCGTATTAGGAGACCCAAGTTCCCAATATGTCCCGAGCCTAGTGGCAAAAACAGCCTATGCCCAGTCTTCGTAATAACAATAGAGGTTTTCATTTTGAGATCAGCAAGACACGCTTCTGACAGAGAACCATCTTCCTACAACCTGTCATCATCCCCCATCCAAGTCTGCAGAAAGGTGAACTGAGGCACACAGAGGTCATACGAACCTACAGGCCATTGGTCTGAGCTCCTGTTTAGAAGTCGTCCAAATATAATCTATGATATGCTGGCCATCGGTTTGCATTCGAACGAGGGATAAGGAGAGTCAGAATTTATTGCTATAATTGGACCTCCCTAAAGAGAAATAATATTTTCCCCTACTGCTATACATCTAGTATATTTACTTATTTATACTCTGTCTCATTCCACAAAGTATTTGAGGAGGCTTATAGTTTGATATTTTCCACAAATAGAAAAAAAAGAAAGAAAGAAACGGTTAAATCTTGCAAGCTCTGAAAATCCTCTCGAGGCCCGATGCCACGGATATTTGTCCGGCTTGCCGTGTTCATCTCGTATAACACTGTTTACAATGATCGAAATCCCCCTTTTCACCTTTTCTCTGCAGAAGTCAAGTTCCCCTCCTAATTCTTCCCAAACAGGTGAGGGCAGAGGGACTTCCGCGGCCATACCGCCAGCCGTGATCAGAGCCAGATGCTCAGCTTTCTGAATCGAGTGGACTCAAGTGCCGTAAACACGAGCGATTGATTTATTAGAGGCCCCTAATGAACAAAGTATGGTTTTAACAGACAGCCAACAGTGTACCCCGCTGTGGGCCCATAAAACACTGCTGGCAACTGGGAGGTAGCCTAGCGGCTCAGTCGTGGCAATTGTCACCACATTAAGAAGACCCCTGTTGGGTTCTGCGTTACATCTACAAGGAGCAAAGTCAAATATCCGGTCAATATTTGGTACGTAACTCACTTAATAAAAACTTTAGAGTCTATACTGTAGGCAAAATTAACGTACACAGAATCTCTGGAAAGAAAAGCTGGACTCGCTCTTTGCCCAAATTTCAGAACTGCTTGTAAATCGTAACTACTTTGTTTAAAATTTTGTCACATGACCATTTTTAGTAAATTAATTTACTAAAATGACGTGGCAAAGGACAGACAGGATCGTGGGGGGTCATGTCATTCCTCAACCGTCCCCTAGAGAGAGTCTGTTTAATTATAACAAAATGAGGCAGTTGACATGTGGCTTCGGTGGCCACCAACTCTTTAACACTGGTGTCATCATACTAATACGTAAGGGTGGTGATAATGATAATAAGCATAGCATAAATGATAACGCGTTTTATCCTTTCAAGGTACTTTGGCAATTTATCGGTCGAGGCACATCCAGCCCGTTGAAGTTCTGCAGTTGGCTGGTGTACTTTTCTCAAAACCCAGGTCTCAAAAAAGAGAAAGGTCGTTACTGGCCTCCATGGTCCACACAGTGTCAAGAGGACAGCCCCCGGGGCCAGGCAGATCTCTCCTCTGCTCTGTGTTTTTGGGGGGCAGCAGCTACCGCCCACAAGCAGAGTGGCAAACAACTGCCCGCACCTGCCGACCACTGCCGGCTGTGCCGAGGGAGAATAATGTCGCTGCCACTCAGCGCCGTGACCGCTGTGCAGAGCCGCCCCTCAGCACCAGAGATGCCTGCTGCCAGCGGAGAAGCAAGGGTGACGAACTCTCAAACAAAATCGTGTTTCCGGGGTCGCATTTGGTTTTGAAAGCCGAAGGCGTCCCGACCGTATCCAGCTCACACCTGCAGGGCTTCTGTATGTTCCCTGCTGTGAAAACGCAGATGTCACCACACCGGGAAGTCAGTAGCATTAGGAGGCTGTTCCCTGAAGCCCCGCTTCTGGGACGAAGGTCTCACTCATTTGCAGCCCCATGCAAGAAGTGGGGTCGGTGTCCCCTCTCCTGGTGACACTTTTGACAAGGGAATACAACAGAAGTGACACTGTGTGACTTCTGAGGCTGGACCAAAGCTGGCCAGGTGGCTTCTCATGGTCCTCTCTCTCTCTCTCTCTCTCTCTCTCTCTCTCTCTCATTTTGGGGAGCCAACACACTGGAGAGACCTTGTAGAGCCCAGAAAGGCGCCTGAGAGGCCCCGCTGTCCAGTCCCCAGCTGTCTGAGTCTTCCCAGCCCAGTGACGGAGCTTTCACATGCACTTTCCTGAGCGAGAACCACCCAGCTGACCCCAGAACCATGAGAAATAATAATAAAACGTTCTCGTAAGCCATTAAGCTTAGAGGTGACCTGTCACCCGGCAGCAGATGATTGGGACACGGTGTCCTTCTCGGACATGGGGGTTGGGAGGAGCAAAGCCTCTTCTGCAAAGGTCCTCCGTCCCGTAGATATTTAATTTTCTCTCTCCAGAACCGCTTTGATGCGTGACGATAACAGACCGCGTCAGGCCAAGGCTCCGAACGAGACGTGCCCTGTGGGACACAATCAGGGCGAATCACAAGCCCAGCCCTCTACCGCAGTGTCCTGCATGTACCCGCTCCTGCCCTGAGGATTCGTACGTGGGACTGGCTTGGCGAACCTTAAAAATGAGCACCACCCCCTCCCCAGCAAGGAAGGCACATGAACCC
>NW_011888830.1:5334182-5338074 GCF_000151845.1 Pteropus vampyrus
GAGATCAGAGAAGGAGGCAGGACATGAGAGCATCGTCTCCGGAGGAAGTCACTGTGGCACCGATGTCCTCGGCGGGTAAAACGCCCAGGGAGGAAGGGTGACAAAGAACTCAGGGAAGACGGGAGCCTGACGATGGGGCGCACGAGAAGTTACTTCTTCACTGACGGCGGTGAAATTCTGTACTGAAAAATCGGGCGAGGCGATCTCTGACCGAATGACATGGACGGGTATCTCTGCCCCTGGCGTCCGGCGCTGGGAAGGCGGTGCTCTGGCCAGCCGTGCTGCCTCTGGACGGCAGAGAGTCGCCAGGACAGCCAGCCGTGGGCCCTGGGCGCCGGGCCGCAGTGCCTGTCCTGAGCGATGACGTGCACTTTTCGGGCATATCTCTGCAGAGGGGAATGGCCCTCAGGGACTCCGCCGTGGAATCGTCCCCTGGCTGCCAGACACGGCTCCTCATTGGAAAAAAGACCCAGTCAGGAGGCTGGGTCTGGTCAGCGCCCGGACAGGACAGGACGTGGGCCAGGTGCCTCCAGCTAGTTTTTCTGATTCTTCGCTAAGGAATGTCCTGCCGGGGTTGACAGACTTCTCCCGACTCGCCCGGCTCTGGGACCTCGGCCCCCGTGCCTCGTGTTCGGGCGTCTTTCCTTACTTACTCTTTCGGCCGTAGTTTTCATCGAGTGTGAACTGGGGTCAGGGCACCCAGATACCTGGGGGGAACACGGCGTTAAGGGTACAGCGAGGCCCGCAGGCCGCTGCCCCGTGACCGGCTCACGAAGCGGTGACTCTCTCTCTCCCCCACGTAAAACCGCACCCAGGTCCCCAGAGTCATCGCAGCACTGAGGTCCGGGACAGAGACGGGGAGCACTTGGCAGCTGCAGAGAGGGAGTCAGGGCCTGTCGCCGTGACAGCGGGAAGAGGAGGGTGAGAATGTTTTTAGAAGAATGGGAAGACGGCTCGAGTTGGTGAGGGGCGGGCAGGAGGCGGCTGGGGGAAAAGGGGAAAATCAGAATGAAAACGAGGCAGAAACCCAAGGTTGCGCAGAGGTGACCCTGGTCAAGAAAGAGAAACCGAGACAGCAGGAGGGAGACGGGATGGTTCCGTGGACTTGGAGTGGAGCAGATCGTCCTCCAGATTTGGGGCCGTCCTCATCCAATCCATCCAAAGCCTTTATCACGACGACCGAGTTCTCCTTGGGAAGAAGGGTGCTCGCGTTTCCATGTCCAGCCCGCCAGCCCCGCCAGCTTCACACTCGCCAGCCCGTACGATCGCACGAGGCAGCCCCCGAGAATAAAGCTCCCTGCGCACATGTGCGCCTTCTCGGTTTTATTCCTCCGGAGAATCCTGACTGATCTAAAGTGCTCTTTACAGCTGCCCAGCGAGGCAGGTGTCACTGACTCATCTCACAGATCGGCCCCGGAGAGTCCACCTTCCCCAGTCACCCCTCCCTCACTCACGTCCCCCTGGAAAGAAACGGACATTTCTTCAAATCTAGGTCCTTCTTACCTCTGCGTCCGTTGTGTGCCAAGGCTGACAGGGGCTCCTACAAGCCATTTCGAGGCTTTCGAAGCCTTTCAGGAATGTGGTGTGCCGACGTCTGACCAGAGAGGCCACGATTCGTCTCCACGATCCAGTGGCTCCGGCAATTACCAGGTCTCTGTACGGTGGCTGAGCCACGTTGTTTAGGAAGGAGCATTGGACATAAAGGACCTCGCTCACCTCACGGGTGCCAAGACCCAAGACGACACCATGGCAAACAGTGGCTTACTCACACCAGGCAGTGCTGTGGCCCATGTCCCCCTCTGCTTCAGGTATTGTCCCCCACTCCGACCGGGACGAATCCCCACACCTGGTCCATCTTCGACGTTTCGTAGCCAGTGGCAAGCGTCATTCGCATGCGTGATCGAGCTCTAAATTATACAAGAGTGCAAGTCCATCTGACCACGGATTTTGCCTTTTTTTTTTTTCCCTCAACTCACCGACTCACCCCAGACTATCTGCACCATGCACGACGCTGATGACCTTGACCATGATTGTAGCTCCTAGTATCAGGCAGGTGTCTCACGGGAGCCTGAAGAAGGCAGGGGTTAACCACCAACGGAAGCTCAGCTTCAACAGGCTCTATTAACCCTGCAAGCGACTGTAACCACACCTCCCCCCAGGAGACAGCAGCGGGACCCGGCTGCCCTCGCCTCTCGGGCACCGCAGGCGGATATTTAGGAAGGAGAAACTGTCAGCACACCTGTAGGTGTCTCGTGTGGCTTTCGCTACCTACCACTGCAATCAAGGTAGTCACTTTCTTGCTTGATTTTTTTTTTTTTTTTTCCTGCCGGAGGTGATTTCTTTTCTACTCGAAGCTTTTTCCTCTCTCTTAAGAGTCAACACTGAATCTTTTAATGATCAAATTATTAACCAGTGTCTTTCTTGGACCGCCAGAGTGAAGACTGTAAGAATTCGATGAGACAAACCAGGCCGGTACCCTGACAAGACTGTGGGAGACACGATGCAATAACTTAGTCATTTAACCTCTTTGGGTTCCGTTCAGTTTAGTCGATATTTGTCGACTTTCATAGGTACTGGGCTGAGCTCTGGAGACGAAGACAAATGAGCCACTCACCGCCTTGCCTTCAGAGAATGCGAGGCCCACTGCAGGGGACAGCCGTGCTTACGAACCATCGCGGCACTGAATGGCATACCTCACACCTGCGGGGCCGTGAGAAGCACCGCACGGAACGGTTAGTCCACCTGGCTTAGTTTTAAGGGGTGTTTCTCCATGAGCAGAACTTCACGTGAGGAACGAGGAGGCTAGTGAGGGATTCCCATATGTCCCCAGCCTTCTGTACGGATAAATCTGAGAGATCTCAGAAACCGGGAGCATCTCGAGTTAGGTGGTTTCTGAGGGCCTGGGGTCTGTGGGATGGGGAAGCTACACAATATGACATCTGCTCGGAGCCCCAGAGTCAGGCCACAGTCCCACCCAGCATCTCCCAGACCACAGGAGTCCGTGCCAGCCGTGTGACAAGTGAACAAATGAACTCCCAGCGCCCTGGCTGCAGGCTCTGGGCTGGGAGAACACTGGGTAAGGTGCTGTCTGCCCTGGGGTGCCCGCGGCCTGGTGCGGGAGCAGGAAAGGGGGGTGGATAAGCTCCGCCTGCACCCCAGATGCCATGCAGGGAACCGAGAGAGGCACCAACCAGGAGCTTGCTACAGGGAGTGAAACGCTGACTTCCAGAAGAATCACAAAAAGACTTCGTGACACACAAGCTTCCAACCCAAAAAGCACCGACACGCAGCGTTAACAGGAAGAAAGGAAGAGCGTTCGACACGGAACGAGCAAAGTGAGGAAAGGTGGGAAAATAAACGCATTTCGGGAAATCGTAAGCAAAATTAGACCAGAGCTATGAAATTTAATAATACTCACGATTGATATTATTTTAAGTATTACTTATGCAATGCCTACTCCGTGTGCCAAGAATTCAAATGTCCTATTTCACCCTTCACCGCCAGCTGGGATAGGCCATCGTCCCCACTTTTCACATGAGAACTGAGACTGAGGTGGCCATGCTGGGATTCTAACAGGTGTTCGACCCCAGAGTCCGCGTTCCCAGCGGCCACGTCGATTAGGGTGTGGCATTTGAGGCCCAGCTGGGAGATGGATGTTTAACCCGAGAGGCGTTGGAAATAGTGTCACTTTTCAGGAGAGGACTAATACATTACAGCAGATAAATCTGGTCGTAGTGTCGAAAATGGGACCTTCGCCATTGTCATCGCATATATGCAAGAGTCACTAAAGGTTCTGGCCGGAAGCAATAGCGGTCGAAAAAGAAAGGAAAAAAAGATACATTAAAAAAAAAAAAAAAAAAGTCATGGAGACACAACTGGCAGGACCTGGCTA
>NW_011888830.1:5340604-5341191 GCF_000151845.1 Pteropus vampyrus
CTAGACACTCCCATCGATGAGCACACCGGACGCCCACCGCACGTTCGGCCCAGCGCTTGCTCTGGTGAGGAAGAGAAAAAGAGACGAGAAGCAATAATAATAATTCGACAGGAGAGTGTCTCAGTGTTTAAACGCCTCCGTTTCTGTCATCCTCTCGTGGATGCCAGGAGCTTCGCCAGATGCTCTAACGAAATGACTAGCAAATAGTCTCTGGCGGCAGGAAACAGATGTTCTGAATATAGACCATCACTTGTTTCTCTAGATACTTTCATCGATGAGCACACCGGACGCCCACCGCACGTTCGGCCCAGTGCTTGCTCTGGTGAGAAAGAGAAAAAGAGACAAGAAGCAATTAAAATGGAAATGGAAAGAGAAACACACACGTGGAAGATTAAAACACAATATAGAAAACATGACTAAGAAAATCTAATAAAGCGTACGTTTAGCTAAATATCAGATTTGGCAAGTTAATATCTGTCTTGCGTGTAACCGTTTTAAGGAAATTAAAAGTTTAATGACAAGTAACAAGTTTAACAACTGCTGATTAATTTGCTTGGGGGCGGGGTGTGGATTAAACCAGTGAATGC
>NW_011888830.1:5341241-5342445 GCF_000151845.1 Pteropus vampyrus
AAAAAAAAAAAAAAACCCACTGGCAAAGCTTAACACTTCACAGTAGGAGACTCTCAACAAAAGCATCGCCAGAATCCCAGAGGCCCAATCCTTTTTTCTGACTTTGCAGTAACTCCCAAGTTAAACAAATTGCCCAAGAACTCTGTATGCTTCTCGTTCGCTGCATGGATGCCGCCCATTGCCCCGCACACACGTCGGCGAGTGCCATCCGTCAGTCGTGTGCCTGCAAGTTCGCTCTGCAGCTACGGAGCGCTGGCGTTCCCGGCCTAGCACCTGCCCTGTGATGTGTGATGTACGAGCCCCCGGAACATAGGTCACCACAGGCTTCGACAGCAGACGACTTGGAGAAAAGCTCAAAGAGAGAGTTAGTACTTCTTTGTGAACGTGAGGAGAACTGGAAGAGAGGGGGGGGTGCCTTCCCCCGGAGTAAAAATCGACCGGATTCTTTGGGTTCAAAACCCACTTTAGAGATTAAATTGTCCATTTCCGTTAACAGCTCTAATTCTTAAGTTGCTGCCCAATCCTCTGTTTCATTTTGAGTTGAGCAAAATTTAGCTGCCACGCCAACTTTTGTTTCTGTGTGGATTTCTATATAATGTAAGATCTGTGTGATGACTTCATTATACAACGTGTAATGAAAACGTCCCATTCAGAATTTATTGCTCTTTTGAGAAGGAAAATTATTACACGGGAAAAAAAAATTTTTTTTGTTGCCTAACGAAAGCTCCTTGAAAGGAATTCGAAGCTCTCGATGGGCTCCCCGTATCCAAATGGTTCCAGGGCGGGCATCACTCTTCCACTGTGGTGCTCGAACAGGGTGAGTTGGCCCCCGAGGGACATTTGGCCCTCGGTGTCTGGAAACTTGTCTGGTTGTCACACTGTCCGCTGTTGGCATCGAGGGAATGGAGCCCAGGGATCGATGGCTAAGACTCTCTCATCTCCTAAATTCCCGCACCGCACAGGCGGCCCCCCTCCTCCTCCGGGGAGATCTGGTCCAAAGGCAATTTCGCCAAGGTAGACAAACTCTGCCCTAGAGGATAGAATGAAAATTAAAGTTTCAGCTTTTTCCCATAAACGATTTTTTTTTTTAAGTTTTTATAAGTCCACAGGAGGACGTGGTTCCATAGTGGAGCAGTTGGCACGTCTGCTTTACACGCAGAAGGTCCTGAGTTCACGCCCCAGTGGAGCCACGGTCCATGGTCTA
>NW_011888830.1:5343281-5348384 GCF_000151845.1 Pteropus vampyrus
AAGGAAAGTCTTTCTAAAGTGGACACACTGGCCCTCATTTTAGCTTAATTTTGCTCAAAAAAATGAGAAAGAAACACCGAATCATCTGAATTTAAAAGTGACAGAAGTCAAAAATATAAAGGAGATAAAAAGAAGAAAAATCCATCTGAGTGAAAAATAAAAACTTCCCCATGGCCTAACAAACCCGCTGAACACTGAGCTAGGATGGCGCTTAGAAATTTGCGTCTCGCTTCTGTCTTCCTCGCGTTTCGAAACCCAGACCCTACGGTTTGGTGCAGGGTCAGAGGCGAGAGAAGGTGAACGGGCGGGTAGAGCCTTCCGTCCGGTGAGCTGCACCTGTTCCCTTCCCTTGGGCTGCTCTGAAAAGCCCTGGCCCCTGGGATGTCACGTAGTAGGACGGCAGACAGAAAAGTCTGGGCTCCCCCTTTGGGCTGACAGTTACGTGAAAGATCATAAACCTCTAGGAGCCGTGAATGGTGCTGGACTAACGAAAAGGCCTTTCGGTCCCCGCTCACGTGTCCGGCCTGGCAAGGGAGACCTGTGGCGAAGGGCGAGGACCTCGGGACCGTCAGCCTTAGCACGTAGGAGTGAGCAAACTCTGATACGAGTGGTCACGTTCTGTATATACCTATATTTGTTATGTTTTATACACACACACAGAGGGTTAGAAGGCATTTACTGTGAGTTTAAAACAGAGCAAAACAAAAAACACACATTTGCGTGTGTCTGTACATACGTGTGTCTATACACGTGTACATATACATCCATTTTACAATTCGACGGTTGCCAAAAATAACTGCGAAAAGTTGCAGGTTTTGATACCGTTAAGGGAATGACAGCCAGCTGACCTCTAAGACTGCAAGAGTTTGATAGCAACAAAATAAATACGTAGGACCAAACGGGCGTCCGAGGCCATCTGGAACCGCCAGAAGATTCTGCGTCCGCGAAGGCCAGCCGAGGGATGGTTCATGGAAAAAGCTGGACGTGAGCAGAGCTTTTAAAACTGACGGCAAAAACTGCACTTTCTTTTTTTTCTTTTTTTTTTTTTTTTTTTAACGGTTGGCGATCTGAAAAGCCACCAACATTTCTGTCCATCAACAGAGAGTTTGGCGAAGTGTCTCCTGAAGTCAGACTTCCCATATGTGCCACGTCACCCCTAAAATACCACCCCCTACGCCTGCACCACCGGTGGTCCATCTGCCTGGGTTCGGTGTGTTTCGTCTTCCGGGTGTTTGTTTTGTTTTTGTTTTTTGATTGGTTTGGTTTGTTTTGTTTTGGCTGTGGGAGCGCGTGCTCCTACGTGTCGATTTCGATACCAAGGGCAGCGCGCGTCTGCAAAGTCACCCATTCTGAAAGGAGCACAGGCCGTGGCCTTAATAATAACATCTACTCCGACCGTCCATGTAGCAACGTTTTCCATCACGTAGACCAGTTCATAGGCTCAGGGAAGAGGGAGGCGGCGACCCACACAGAGAGCCAGACACGTAAACCTCGGTCTCCTGAAGTCGCACGTCTGACCCCAAAGCCAACCCCAGACGACCATTGCCCCTCATTTAAGACTAATGAGATTATAATATTCCTCGGGACACATTCAGATGTGCTGACAGGGAAGCGCCCTGCATTCATTGTTCCCTTGAAGGAGCCTGGACGAGCAGGCCTGCGGCCATCATGCTGCTCCATCGCGGAGACCAACTAAGGCGCCTCAGCCCCCATGGGAGCATAGTCCTAGAAGGGGAGCCACCGGTGGGGCTGTGGCAGACCACCCGCTGCGGATCATGTGGGTCCTCTCCACAGCAGCTCCAGTAAGTGGCCCGACACTGTGCCAGAGCCTCACGGCACTAGGGGACCCCACGGCCTCACCGTGCGGCCTCATCTGTACGCAGACGGTGCCACCATTCGTGAAGCCGTTTTTCTATGTCGAGCTGAAATAGGATCCCCTAGTCATTCTTCCTATTGGTCACAGTATTAGCCTCTGGACACACTCACTGCTCTGGGCTTCAAGTCGCCTGTCAGTCTCCGCGGACCGCTACGCCCGCTACCAGTACGTGTCCACTGGGAACAAGGTGTGTCTTGGGATCCCCGTCCTACCAGGAAGAAACTCCTGTTGAAACCTGTCAAGAATTACACTTCCAAGCGAGTCAGAGTCGCTTACGACGTATAAGCAATAGTTTGTTTAACGATAAGAACAAAGTGAGTGAGAGCAACAGCAGGAAAAACAGAAAAAAATAGACCGATTACATATAATCACATATGCTGAACTCTTTGTAGCCTAGATATAATCTTAATATAATGAGTATTGTTACAAGAGATAAAGATAACAATAATTTTATTTATAAACTCTTTTCCAGCCAATGCGCTTGGGGCAGTGCACGATCATATACAATGATTAAAACACTATTAAAAACATCAAACAAATAAAACACAAACTATTCTTCAGATATAAAATGAGGTGATTTTGAAAGAATAAGGGGCTCATATTGGAAGTACTGAAAAATGACACCGGGTATCAGGAAACATCAGAGAATGATCTTTTCTTCATGATTTTTCTACTCAAGTTGCTCTGGGAAAAAAAAAAAAAAAAATCTTTTAAATCCTCTCTACCATGTTTTCTAATGTATTTATTTCCTAAGTACGTTCTTCCTTTCTTAGTTCCTGTTCTAAGATTAAACTTTCTCTCCTTCCTGAATGAAGATCTAAATGTTATGTCCTCTCAATCAAATTCACATGACAAATGGATGTGTCTAAAGAAACCAATCAAAACAACAACAAGAAAGAAGATTCATTAAGCTACTTCTCTAAGATTGAAATTTTCTTGTGCTTTTTATGTATTTTGGCTATGTAGCCAATGACATTGAAAAAATAAAAGCATGGTCAATGCCTGAGCATAAAGCCCGTGCAACTGTAACTTCCAGCCTTTTAGCCACCATGACACCTTTTTACTCTGAGTTTTGCAATAACCACTAACTCCCTCCTCCCTTCAAAAAAGATGAGGATGGTGTGAAAACACTGTTGGTTACCTACACCACAACCGTTTCCTCCCCCACCCACCCCCCCCTTCTTCCTTGCTAACAGAACACTATTTTTGTTCAAGTATCAAGGGGTCAGATGCACGTGGAAAGTGAGCCCCGTCCCAACCCCAGGGAGAAAATGTTGAATTTAAGCCATCAATCCCAGTGCAGGTCCCCTCTGCCAGCACCATGCTTGGTCCCAGATTTGTAACACAACTCTGGCCAAGAGACAGAACAGAAAGTCTCTGATAGGAACTTTCCAGGAGAGGTCTTCCTGCCTGACGTGCCTCAGGCGAGGTGTAGATGCCGATCTCTAGAACCAGAGTGGCCCTCTCGGGACTGTGACACGCAGAACCAAGGGGCCAAGCTGACACGCTGGGCTCGGTGGAATACAAAGACGAGAAGACACCAGGTCCCTTGTTCTACGAGATCATTCTTCCTCCTCGTTTAAATCAATCTCTTTGAGCATTCTGGCACTGGCAGCTGTAAGCATCCTCCCCAACTCAAAAGGCATCTCTTTTTATATAATTGAGGTGAGTCACATACCTTTGGCGTTTGCGTTTTTAGGAAAAACTTACATGCAACTAGAAACACGTCAAATCTTTCAAACCAATTTGAGTATCACTCAGGTAACACCTGAGGGCCTGATCTCTAGCAATCATGTGAACGTCCATCAAATTTTTTTAATTTCTGTGATCCCCGGTAAGATGGCTCTCATTCCTTTTTATAGATAAGGAAAACCAGAGAGAGCAATTAATTTGTGTAAGATCACACGGTTTGAAAGTGTTAGAGCTAGAATTCGAAGTCTAGTTTCGTATTCCCGGCTGTGCTGGTAGATTGACTATGGACAGTGATTCGAACCTACTTCAAGTTGCCATTAGACTGTCCGTGAGGTCATTTTGGAAACTAAGGTGAAGTGTTCCACTCAGGAGGGTCCTCCCACCCCCTGCAAAACAAAATCCGGTTCAACATCATATTCGACGAACCGCATGCTCCCATACGAATACAGATTTGGGCTCAGTTATTAATGACAGCTGAAAATATGCTTTCCACAGTCAATAGGTTTTTTTCGTTAACCAATAATATTTAAAAGACAACTAAAGAACGTGAGAGTCGTTCGATCAGATTTTTTTCCTTTTGACTGATCATTATTAGGCAGCTTGGTCTTTATCTCGTAATATAACCGCAGTGGAAGAAAAAATACACTGGCTTCTTTGGTAATCAACGAGTCTGTGCTGCTCAATCCATGAAGATATTTTAACATTTCTTACTTGTTGAGCCTAAGTATTTCTCAATTCATTGCCTATGGGATGGCTCAAGATTGATTTAAATTCATTTATTCATTTGATCATGAAGAATGATGTAAACTGGTTTATATTTTAAAGTCATCTGCCTGTCGTGTGGAAATGAATAAAAGGTAAAAGTTAATGCCGGGGAGACTAGTGTATTAGTATATTTGGGATTAGGGTGATAGCAGGACAGATTGGGAGAAATGGATGGATATTTTTAAAGGTGAGCCAGCAGGATTGCTGGTGAATTAGAGGTAGAGATCACCTGATGAAGCACGCTGGAAGGTTTGTGAGCGGGGCCAGGGGCACACAAGCTTTCCAGGAAGGTGGAATGGAAAGATCTATTTTGAAACATTAGTTCTGAGGTGCCTCTTAGATACACAAGTAGAAACATAAGCAGGTGGTTGAAGAAGCCAGGGACAGGGGAGAGGCAGAAGCTGGTGATAAAAAGCGATGAGTCATCTGCACGTGGAAGCCATGGGCCTAGGTGACGGCCTGAGAAAGAGTAGGAAACAACACCCATGCACACGCATGCGCGCACACACACACATGCACGCACATGCATACACATGCACACACAGGACAGGTCTGAAGTGGAATTGAGCAGATCTGGGGGCCTCCCTTGGCCAGCGTGCAGGGAGGTCCACTCCTTGAAATCTCTGCATTTCACTGATTTGCAGAAACTTGAATTTCTCTGGCTTCCTTCTGTATAAATGCAGTCATTTAAAATTTTTTTTCTTGACTCTTATTTCCTCCAATCGTGAAACTCGCCTCTCCGGACCTAAAACCATCTCCACGAGTCTTTC
>NW_011888830.1:5349937-5352381 GCF_000151845.1 Pteropus vampyrus
TTTTGCACACGGTACAAAGTACAGTCACCGAGGTGCCGAGACCCAAAAGTCTCCCTCGCTTTATCCTCATTCTGCTTTCCATGCCAGTTTCTTTAGGCTAAACCCAGTCTCCCTCCCTCTCTCTCTCTCCCCCTCCCCCCTCCCTCCTTCTCTCTCTCTCCTTCCATTTTTTCACAAGCTGTTAGTCCACGTAATTATCACCCCCCAGGCACTCAGCAGACTCTTCTCTTCCTCCTACACACCCACCACCTTTTCCCCAGCTGACTCTTCCTCCTCTGTCATATATTTTATTTTGTTATCACCCTCCCTGCCTGTCATCGTACTTCTGCTTCTTTGTCTTAGCAAGGTGACCTGGAAAGAAATCAACTCATCCATCAGCCTCGGAGTCAGAGAAAGGGCTATCCTAGGTACTCTAAGGAACGACGCGATCCAGCTATTGCTCAGGGGCCGTTTCCAAGTCTGTCTCACGTTTTTTCCTGGTCCACCACCCTTCACCACCAAAAACACTTATTTCCCGTGCTCTGAGAATTTCCTAAACTCCACGTTGACAGATCGAGTCACAGCCTCACCTTATGTGATCAATGTGATCTGTTCGTTGCCTCACTGTTACTGGAAATGGATGAAAATATGTACGCAGAAAGTATTATCAACTGAATTATTTTATAAGCACATTTTATAAACCTCGAGAAATCTTAGATACTTTACTGTCTGAGTTGAGTAGTGCTGTTCTAATACACAGAGTGTTAATGAGCCACGCAACGTTATATCCTTCGATTTCCTGGATCGTACGTAGTAGATGCAAAAAACATCGCGAGAACAATATTTTCACCTGAGACTCCTATTTCTCTTTCTAATCTTTTCTTAAGTGAAATCACTTCCAAGATAAACGCCTCAGTCTGAATTACTGCCTGGGCTACAGGGCGCACAAAAGACACCCAATAAATGGGGACTAAATAAACGAATCCCGACATCTCGCTTTTTGTGAAGATTCAATACACTCAGCAATGTCGAAATAAAACCTGGTAAACTAGAAAATAATATGCAAATGTAATGAACAATTAATTACTCAGTGTTCCTTCAACGTGCTGACATCACACAAAGAACTAAGTACGATTCAGACAGAAAGGACCGTGGAAGTCCAGCGGAGACAAGCATTGATGGGTTGGTTCACGTAACAGGCCCCTCTGTCATAACCAAGCTTTTTAGACTATAATACCTGTTATGCCACCACCAGAGTCAATGACGTACATTCTCGAGTTTTGTTACAATAGCCTTGCACTTCAAGGACCAGTTTTTATAGAGATAAAATAAAAGTCTCAACTACTCTGGGGGAAAATCCATAACGCAGTGGTTTACTTGGCGGAGAGACTCGTGTCTTGCTCCCGTCACGGCCCAGAGCAGGTAGGCGAACTCTCCTCCTGTACAAGTTCCTTCTCTGTTGTTTCTGAGAAGTCCCGCAGGGATCGTCCTCACCTGGCTGTCCGCTGACCGATGCTCCAGTTCAGAGCAGATGCGGGGTGAAGGGTACGCATGTGACACGCGGGCATTAGCCCGAGTGGTGCCCCCGGCTTGCACCTCTGTTCCACCGCCCAGAACTTAGTCACATGTCCTTCAACGACGCCTCGGAAATACAGCTCCTTACGAGGCAGCCCGGCTCCCGGACACGACTCTGCGACACAATGGACTTTGGTGGAATTTGAGCCGCCAGACTAGGATGCTCTCTGAAGAACAGAGGATCCGAGGCAGGTGTAACGGCAGAAAGTCTAGAAGGAGCCATGAGTATGGACTGTAAACTCCTAGGTCCCTCCTTGCTACCAAGGATTCCGTTTCTTACCTTAATCCAAGCATTTTTTTTTTTCAACGAATTCTGGAGAAAGAATAATAGAGCATTTTTCCTTTAAAAAAATCATCTCGTAGACCTTTAAAATAATGTTTAAAACCTTTATAATTATGTATAAAATACAAATGTGCACAACACGATAGTTTCCCTCTCAGAATAATCAGGGACATGAGAGCACGTATATGAACGAAATTTACCAAGACTCAAGGATTTATAGAGGTAAACATTAATTTATAGAAATAAATTCACAGTAATTTTTCATCACGACAATGTCTAAACAAGGCTCTCTAACTAGTAAATACGATTCAGTTTACAAAATCAACACACAAAAAAGTCAACAGTGTTAAAAATCCCTTACTCGCCACACTCACCGTTGGGAGCGATTCAGTGACATCCACCTACTCAGTGTTGAGAAGTGATCACAGAGCACGTGACTGAATCAGCGAAGGACGCTTCGAAGAGACGAGTCTTCTAAAGGAGAAGAGGGCGTCTGCTGGGACAGGCTTCGTGTGGCTCCACGCTCGTCTGTGCGATGTCCCCTCACGCTCTTTGCCGGCCTCATTCGTTGCTCCCCCGGGACCTCAGGTTGGGGGTGGGAGGCGGG
>NW_011888830.1:5354693-5360086 GCF_000151845.1 Pteropus vampyrus
TAGATGGAAGATCTAAACTGATAGCATTTGGCTGTGTCTGCCTTTAGGGCAGCTTAGAAAAAGTATTGGGTGGGCTGTTAAACTGTTGACATTTTTACTACTAACTGTGCTATTGATTAAACGAGAGTATTTCCTATAGTTACTGCAGGCATAAATTGTTAAAAACCACCTTGTTGGTTAGTTGCAGCTACACTGCATAGGGCTGGGGCTCTGAGCTCCAAACGAACAGCACTGTGCTGAAAATTTAAAACCACCTCAGAGAAAACAGTAAGTATTTAAGGAGCAGCAACGATTCCTGAAGATAGAGTGATAATTTAATGCCTCATTCAAGTCGTAGGGCACCTAATTCTTTGTTCTAGACAAACAGGAAATGCTCTATTCCAAGCCCTAACGTTATAAACAAGCAAAATGAAGCTCAGGGAAGAACTGAGCCCACGAGGTCACTTGCGAGTAGCAGGACTGGCTTCCCAGGCTCTTTCCTTTTGGGGCTGAGTGACCGTCACCTTAATTTAAGATTGGGATGTGATTCTAATACATAGCACCAAGAGTCGGTGTAGAGACGTTACAACACGATGTCTGCAAGGGGGACCGGACACCCTCGGTCACCAAACGAGAGCGCACGCTTTGCTCCTCGGCGACACGGAGCTGAGCCTGGGACAGAAACGCCCTTGGAGAAGCTCCTTCCTGGGGCCCACAGCGATGATGCCGTTATGATAGTAACTAGAACGTTCTGTAGTTGTTGGCCAGGGCACAGGATGACCACTTGCCTGTCTGAACCCTCTGTGTCCTCCAGAAAGGACCCTTCTGTTTCCATTGTTTATAGTTCTATTTTCAGAGTACGAGACTTGGTAATGGGTCGTATCAATGGGCAAAATGTGGATAGAAACTGGGTATTCGCTTTAGACGTACCTAATTTAACATAAACTGATTAATTTTACAAAGAAGGAGCGGGGGTGTGGAAGGTGAAAACATTTTGGACCAATTTACACATCCTATGACCAGGCGGTCTTCCACGCATGTTATCCTTGTTAATTTCTCAGGCCGATTTACGGTTTTGTGTAAACTGTGGAATTTATCACGCACCCGTGTGATCAATTCCACCGAGAAGCAGTACAAACTCTGTGATTATCGGGAGCGAGGGAGAGTTAAAAATCACACCGGGTCCGTGTTTCCCCGGGTGTGTTCCAACGGACGTGAAATGACGAGAAAGGAGGGTTTGCGGAGACACGTGACTTCGGTCGATGCTGGACTCCACAAAACTGGCGGGGTTCTCACCTCTTCTGGGAACCTTTGTCATGTTTGTGTCGCTGTGAATCACCAAGAGATGGATCGATAGTCACTGCTCCCCACCGGCGGTGGTCACGGCTTTCTTATTCAGGGAGAATCTCACGGGACTAACCGCGCTCCAGATTAATATCAACGACAATGACAGTGATGGCCCGTTGGGGTTCTGACTCTGTACCAGGCGTTGGACTAAGCCTTCATGTTGCCCCTTGTTATCTACCCTTTCCAGTGACCCTAGCTCATAGGTCCTACGATAGCCTCGTTTTATTAGAAGAAGCAGAGGTTCAGAGAAGTCCATTTGTGAGTGTATAGTCAGTCACACAGCTGGCGCGCCGCCGAACTAGAATTCAAGTCGCTCTGACTCTGGACTTTCTGTTCTCGATCACTGTTACATATCTGCACTCAAGAATCAAGTGAGGATGAGAAGTGCTGGGCGGGGGAGAGAGAGAGAGAGAGAGAGGAAGGGGGGAAGGGAAGGCACCATTTGATTAGATAGATTAGAGCGAAGCCATCAGACGAGTCATTGCTGCTATTTTTAGGAGTGAAAATCCGACAGGACAATTCAATTCCTATTGGCAGGATGGGAAAAAGAATGGGTTTCTGGTTTCGACAGGGATATACGAAGTTCATCTTTTCCCAACAAGGCGCAAAGGGAAGTCAGAGGGTTTTATTTTGTGCAAATAGTTTGCATTGCCGGGGTGACCAGGCTGACATCCCAGCCACAAAACTAGTACAAACCACAGGTAGCCAAGGGAAACGAATGCAGTTTAAGAGGTAGATTTCAAAGCGAAACTAAAAATTTGAAAAATACACTAGGAGGGGGAAAGCTATGTCACAGATTAAAAAAAAAAAAAAAAGTCATAAAGTTTTTAAGTTTAAAGGAAGCAAAAGTTTTTTTTTTTTTTTTTCTAGGACCCATATTCTCATAAGGCCAGTCTCTCTACTACAGACCCACAAATGAAACGACCAACAAAATGGAAAAAAAAACCTGCTTAGGAGATTTTAATTGAGTTTCCTGAAGGGACAAGTTGAAACCAACCAGCCTTTCCATTCCCCAGGAAGGAATTTGAATCCTGCATGCCCAGTAGGGGAAAAAAAGAGGGAGCAAATCTATGTCTGCATTTTAATGTCACTGGGGTTCCCTTAGAGCGTTGGAGATCTCCTGGGGAGTATTCAGAAATGAAAAAATAGGGAGTTCTTCCCCTGTCACATTTTTTCCCCTTATTTAAATTAATTTTATTGCTCACCAAAATCTCTGGCCCAGAAAATGAATTGAGTTAGGATGTCCTTTAATGGACAAGGATAGATGAGGAAAGAGGGACCCGCCCAAGGCCAAAGCCTGAGAACCAGGCTCCCTGCCCCTCTCCGCCCCCAAGCAGCTGTCCTACCTCCTGGACAGCCAAGCAAGACAGAAGGGCTTGAGGCTTCTGAAGGTCGAACCAGGCCAAGGGTCATCTGTCCCATGAGCAGAGTGTCTAAACGGCGTTCTCTCCATGCTGGTTTTATGGAGAGAAACCCATTTTAGTTCTCGTGACTGCTTCTGTGCTTTAAGAACGCCCCGAGAAAGACCCTAGCTCTTAGCCATTCACCTCCAGGAAAATCAGGAGGGGCTGCCTCCAGCATGACAGGCAGTAGGCTGGCCGCGACTGGTGAACGCACACTTGCTGGCCGACTGAATTAGACAGGCTGATGTGGACTGGGGTCAGGGGGCAGGTTCTAGAGAAACTTTAGACGCCCTATCTAAACTCACCTTCATTACAGGGCCAACTTGCCATGGCCCAGGAGGGTCTCTGTTTAAATCAGAAATTAAACTTATCTTGAAAGAGGCCTAAACTTCCAACTCCTTAAACTTTAAGTATAGGCCTCCAAAAATTCACTCAAGCTGTAATAGCATCGAGAAAGCAATGGCCTCTCCGCTGGGAGAGAATAAGGTGTGACGTGACATCACACCGACGAGGGGCTTTTACAGCTGTTTCACCTGTTAGCAAGCATCCAGCTGCCACAGTCAACGGACAGACGCCACACTCGGTACCGGGAGACAGAAAAGTAAATCCCCGCCACCCACCCCCACCCACCACCCCTGAGCTCACAATATAATCAAGAAGGCAGAGAAGGTTCGTATGGGAAAGAAAGGGCCTTCGGTGGAAAGGTGACACCTTTCCACCGAATGTGATGCAGAAATTTACGAAAAGGTTTATTTGCTCGTGAAAACTGGTTTTAGGATGAACTAGACGATTTTCGAAGGTTAGAGATTTTCCGTTCAGGTATTCATGTATAAAGTCAGCCCGAAGCTGAAACCCTAAAAAAGATCACAATCTGTCAAAAATGTGTCTCTTCTCTTTCTTTCTGGTCTTTCAAGCATCTGATCAAAGGGGAAGATGAGAGTTCAGCCTGGAGACTCTAGAAATAGACTCAAAAACCCGTGGTTCCTTTCTTCAAACGGCCCAAATTCACAACCATTTTCAGAAAAGTCGCTCGGTTCCCATTTCCGAATCCATAAGGTTGATAACCGGTGACCTGGGCTCCACCTGCATCACTAGGACATTGAAAGAATTAATGAGATGGTGTCTACAGGATGCTCTGAGCTCGCTGGCCGATGCCGAGGAAGCTAACTATGAAATACCGTTATCACCGAAGCCCCTCTAATCCAGCCAGCTTCAGTGGAGCTTAGAAATACCTTCATTCTCTCTTCGAGTCCCTTCCTCCCTCACTTCTAAAGGTTGGCATGACTGATTCATCTCACGTTAGCGAAAGCTAACAAAATGGAAAAGAAAAGCGTCATGCAAATCCTTCTGTATTTCTGCACAGGAGATTCTGCAGAACAAAAAATACAGCCTACTTCCTGTCCTTCCTGTGATTCAGGGCCCTCTCTGGTTATGTGGCTGTGTCTTATCCTCGCTCATACAAAAATTATTGATGTTCCACTCTGAGTCAGAACCTTTTAGTCTCCGAACGCACTGATAAAAAAAAAAAAAAATGCATCCACTCAAGCCGTTTTACGTTTGGGATGTTTTCCCCTTAAGCACACATTTAATCTCCTTTGCTCTGCGTTGCTTCAGAAATGACACACTTCACATGCATCTTGTTGATTTGTATATATTTGTATACTGCTCCATTTGAAATATAGGGGTTTTTGCCCTCCCTTTGTGTAGATGGGGTATGCTGGATCCCCCCGAAATTATAAACTCCTTGGAACCAGTGGTTCACTTTAGACTTCGCTGGATTCTGATTTTGATTTGTCATCTGCATTTGTCTATTTTCTCGTATTGTTAAAATAGTTCCTCCGTTTGGGAAGGTGGAAAGGGATGATGAGACCGACCGGCAGTGCTTTTTGGAAGTCCCAGAGCTCCTGGAGTCACCTTGTGTCACAAGGACACTGAGGGGAGATGAGTTTGGCCTTTGCATTACTTCTGTGTTGCAAATTCACGTACTTTATTCACACGGGAGGTGAACACGGCTCCAGGATGGTCGCAGCAGGTAAGGATGTGGGAAATACCCACATCCTGTTGCACACACTGACCAAATGGACACTTCAGCTGAGTCAGCCATTCAACAACACAAAAAACAACAAGAAGTCAAGCAAAAGGGAATATGCTTACATATTTAGCAAAACGCTTCGAAGGCGTGAACACGCCATCCTTCCAGGCAGAGACGTTGCCGTTTACACGCCCAGTGGAGCCTGGACCTGTAATCTCTCTAGAAACGTCCGTGACCTCCATTAAATCATGCATGTCCTCTGCACCCTCTGGACCAGAATTACACCGGTTCCAGGTGGTAAATAAGAATGACCAGGTTAATTGGTCCTGTCCCTCTGTTGACCTTCAGCGGAAAGAAAAAATAGTAATTACAATGCTCCTGAATCAAGTGGTTTTAACTATTTAGGGCATTTCCTTTTTTTTTTTTTTTTTTTATTCCCCTCTCTTCAGCATGAACTCAGGCCCGGACTTGTCGATCCTCAGTTTATCCATCGTTTCCCAACCCCAGGGAACATGTTCTCATGGCTGCTTCTAACCCTTTCCCCCTGCAAGAACTACCTCAAATGCTCTGGGAAGCGTCTGATCACCCCGCAGGGGTCTCCGCTGTCTTGGCGCTTAGCTTAGGCGACCACT